>NW_028230821.1:0-29600 GCF_043228905.1 Azolla caroliniana | reverse complement strand
TGAGGGAGATATGACGATTAGAAGATCGTTGTATCATAGCTAAGAATAGGAGATGGAAAAGCTCTAAAAAAAGCGTGGAAAAGAAAGCAAGCGAAACTTATCTACTAGAGGAGAACTTCATATAAAGCAAGAAGAGTGAGGTGGTGAGGAGAGCTTTTTTCTTGTGGGGTTTTTCTTGCCTATTCATGTAGTGCGTTTTTTCTAGTGATCAATTCATCCTTGTAGGCTTGAGTTTATGTATCTTCTTTTTCTTGTTTCTATGATAATCACTCCTTATTAATCTATCTTTGTAGATTTGGGTTCTATATCTTCCTTCTCTCTCTTTTCTATCATCATCTCTCTTTTCATTTTTGGCGCTCTAGGGATATAGAAAAGAGAGATGATGATAGAAAAGAGAGAGAAGCAAGATAGAGAAACCCAAATCTACAAAGATATATTAATAAGGAGTGATGATCATAGAAACAAGAAAAAGAAGATACATAAACTCAAGCCTACAAGGATGAATTGATCACTAGAAAAAACGCACTACATGAATAGGCAAGAAAAACCCCACCAGAAAAAGCTCTCCTCACCACCTCACTCTTCTTGCTTTATATGAAGTTCTCCTCTAGTAGATAAGTTTCCCTTGCTTTCTTTTCCACGCTTTTTTTACAGCTTTTCTATCTCCTATTCTTAGCTATGATACAACGATCTTCTAATCGTCATATCTCCCTCATCCATGCTCCAAATTTAGAGTTTTAAAAAGCTACGGATAGCTCTCGTCATAAGCTTTCTAACCCATATTTACACATTATATTTGGCTTCCAAACGAATGAGTTATGAGCGTTCGTTGTAGACTGCATTTTGGTGCCCACTTTTTTCTTCTTTTACTTTTCTCCACGTGACTTGCTTTTTGTTTGACTTATCCTCAAGACCTTAGCTCGTGATCTTGCCCTCCGGATGTGAACGCACCATACCTTATATTCTTGTAGACTTCAATACCTTGAATTCTAAAAACACTTTCACATTTAGCCCTCCCCCTTGCTTTTTTGTGAACCATTTATGGTGAACCCTAAGCTACTAATAAAACTAAAGGTTCTCCTTCGCCTTATTCATGGCTATAGACAAAGAAGGAGATAAAAACAAATGATGTGAGTAAAACCCCCGCTAGTCGATAGGAAAAACCTCACACTTCTAAACACACACACATACACATTGACAATTGCCATCACCATCTTTCTCCTTGTCAACACAAAGAAAGAGGTTACAACAATTAGTATATCTTCATCAACTTTCCAAACAGAAGTAGGTCTATGTGATACATAACTCTTGATAGAAGTAAGCATGTTAACATATGAATAAATCTTTCGAGCGAGCGAACCTTTTGTACAAATACCTTCAAAGCTTCGAGACTTGTCAGAATTGTCATATTTTGAATTATGTCAATCTTTGCTTCATCAACATGACTTTCTTCTTGGCACACCACATTCTCCACATTACCTTGTTTTCTATGTATGACCATTTCATCTAGAATCTCATCTCAAAAAGGAAGCAAAAATAAATCTCGTTTGGTTGAATCATTCAAGGATTGGAAGTTGACGTCTTTCTCCTTTGGAACAACCACAATAAGTGAGACAAACTTCAAATTCTCCAACTTGATGTGGTGCTTGATGCCTTCTACTCTTATCTGTGAATACTTATTTATGAATAACTTTGTAAACTTAAAAAAGAGAGAAATAAACCTTAGATCCTCTTCTCCTTGGACATCGTTTGAAATCATCTTCTTTTTCCCCTTTAGGGTGATAATACTTTTCTCTTCAATGACTTCTTCTTCCTCCTTAGACACCATGTGGAATGATTTGTTTTCCCTATCCCACGAATATTCATCAATTGTTATGCTTTCCTCTTCTTGCTTGCCAATGTCGATAGATGATTCCTTCTCCTTTATACATTTGATTAGTTGTGGTGGATCCTTTGATGGTGATAAGTTAATGATACTCCAATCATGCATTACAAGTAAATCTCTTGGCTCTTGGTCAAATTGTTGTTGAAGAGTTGATGCCCACATAACTTTGTTGCTACTCAATGCAAATCCAAAACACAAATCTTGCACAAACACCTTCATACACTGCATCTTGGCACTTACCAATGCTTCCTTACACGCATTGATCTCCAAAAGCCAATCTCCAGCTATCACTTCTAGGTTACCTTCTTCATCTTGCAACTTCGTTGGGGGTACTTCACCATCAACAACTTCTTTTGTCATATCTTCCATTTCATCTTGCACATATTCATCATCAACCACCATATCGCTTGTTGTATCAATAATGCCCTCAACATGATGTACATTGGCATCACCATCCATAACATCGCTTCTCATAACAATCTCATTAGATTCGTCTTTCACATCATCATTCTTTATATCATGGTTGTCCTCATGAACTAGATGGGGGAACTCCACATTCATCACCTCTTCTTCATTGTCTCTGGAATCACCTTCGTAGACATCATTATAACTCCAAAAATTAGAATAATGATATGAGGGAACCTGTTGAATCGGACATTGCAAGTAGGCTGGTTGTTGGCTCATGACCGATCCATAATTATTATAGCTTGAATTTATGGTATATGACGCCGATACTCCATATGCTTCACCGAATAACAACTTCTTCAATTGTTGATCATAACTTTGACATACTCGAAGCAAATCATGGAAAGACCTTGGGTACTTCATATGCACTTCATATTAAAAATATGGATCTAGCCCTGCTTTGAATCTTTCCATCTTGAAGTATACATCTTCAACGCCTCCAACAAGTCCAATCCAAGTGGACCATATATCCAAAAACGTCTTCTCATACTCGAGGTAGCACATTGGTGAAACCATACGCAATTGGAAAAGTTCTCTTCGTAGATCTGTCGCATCGCGAACTCCATGTCGTGCCATTAGTTTGATGATGAATCGGTAGATCCAACCATCAATTAGTGGACAACCGTTCCTCCCGTTATACAGAAAGGATCGACCCTCCCTGGAGCGCCAAAAATGAAAAGAGAGATGATGATAGAAAAGAGAGAGAAGCAAGATATAGAAACCCAAATCTACAAAGATATATTAATAAGGAGTGATGATCATAGAAACAAGAAAAAGAAGATACATAAACTCAAGCCTACAAGGATGAATTGATCACTAGAAAAAACGCACTACATGAATAGGCAAGAAAAACCCCACCAGAAAAAGCTCTCCTCACCACCTCACTCTTCTTGCTTTATATGAAGTTCTCCTCTAGTAGATAAGTTTCACTTGCTTTCTTTTCCACGCTTTTTTTACAGCTTTTCCATCTCCTATTCTTAGCTATGATACAACGATCTTCTAATCGTCATATCTCCCTCATCCATGCTCCAAATTTAGAGTTTTAAAAAGCTACGGATAGCTCTCGTCATAAGCTTTCTAACCCATATTTACACATTATATTTGGCTTCCAAACGAATGAGTTATGAGCGTTCGTTGTAGACTGCATTTTGGTGCCCACTTTTTTCTTCTTTTACTTTTCTCCACGTGACTTGCTTTTTGTTTGACTTATCCTCAAGACCTTAGCTCGTGATCTTGCCCTCCGGATGTGAACGCACCATACCTTATATTCTTGTAGACTTCAATACCTTGAATTCTAAAAACACTTTCACAGATACCACTTTGTCAGGAACTACACGCTCCGATGAACAACGCTCGGCCACAACCGAGACTAAGATCAAACACAGAAAACGGATAACGAACGCACGACACAAAGGAGAGAAGAGTACACATGATGTTTAACGTGGAAAACCCTGAGAGGGGGTAAAAAACCATGGGAGTCCACAAACTCCAAACTATCACTATATCACAATGGTTACAACAATGAGCTCACGGAGACAACGACCTCGCGCTCACGATCTTCGCCACAGGCGGTGGTTACAACAGAGGCAACGACCTCTTCCTCTCTCTCTCTCTCTCTCTGTGTACACTGTTATGCGCTCTCTGATCTTGCGCCAACAAGAATGACAACAACACACTCTAAGTTTGCCCTAAGTCATATTTATACTAATATGACTTTTTGTCTATTTACAAATATAGCCTCGATGGCCTCTCAGGAAACATATTTACGAATATGTCCCTTAATCCGGTGAGCACTTCTCACCGGGCCTTCACCATCCGGCTCTTGCTGGGTACTCCTCATCTGGTTCTCACCGGGTCTTCCGTAGCTGGGTACTCCTCATCCGGTTCTCCTCACTTCCTATCCGGAGGGACCTGTCTCCCAACCATCTCTAGTTGCGACTACTCCTAGTTGTGTCTGTTTCTCAAGGTACGAGAACCACTCCTTGTGGCTCGTCATGTGATTTGACACGTTGTCGTGTGGTTTTTCACACACGATATGAAAACTAGTAAAATAATTATTTACGATTAGCTTAATATATGGATATGGAAAGATAGTCTCTTTGTACACTGTTATGCGCTCTCTGATCTTGTGCCAACAAGAATGACAGCAACACACTCTAAGTTTGCCCTAAGTCATATTTATAGTAATATGACTTTTCGTCTATTTACAAATATAGCCCCGATGGCGTCTCAGGAAACATATTTACGAATATGTCCCTTCATCCGGTGAGCACTTTTCACCGGGCCTTCACCATCCGGCTCTTGCCGGGTACTCCTCATCCGGTTCTCCTCACTTCCTATCCGGAGGGACCTGTCTCCCAACAATCTCCAGTTGCCACTACTCCTGGTTGTGTCTATTTCTCAAGGTACGAGAACCACTCCTTGTGGCTCGTCATGTGATTTGACACGTTGTCGTGTGGTTTTTCACACACGATATGAAAACTAATAAAATAATTATTTACGATTAGCTTAATCTATGGATATGGAAAGATAGATGTGTTAAAGAGCTTCATAGCGTATTTTACTACGCATAAAACGGATAAACAAGTATCAAGTTATGTGAGTATAAAGTTTGAAGAAAAGAAAAGAAAAGACAAATTTGTGAGATATCCCACATAGATAGGACAACATTGGAACCCAGAATATATAAGGGAAACCAAAACATATTCATTCTATCAATGTGTGGAGGATAGGATGTTCAAGGTGACTTGGGTTACACTATGTGGTGTGCACGCTTCGGGCGTATGCGCGTCTACATGGTTGCGTGGACGTTTTCAAAAGTACGCGCATGGACGTCTTTGGATGTACGCGCGTGTGCAAGTTTCGGGCGTACGCGTGGACGTTTCGGACGAACGCGTATGTGCGGCGCGGACGCTTGTGTGTGCACGCGTGCATGCGTGGATGCGTACACTACGGCGCGGACGAGACTTTTGTGCGCGTCTACATGGCTGCGTGGACGTTTTCGGAGGTACGCGCGCATGGACGTCTTTGGATGTACGCGTGTGTGCAAGTTTCGGGCATACGCGTGGACGTTTCGGACGAACGCGTATGTGTGGCGCGGACGCGTGTGTGCGCACGCGCGCATGCGTGGATGCGTACACTACGGCGCGGACGAGACTTTTGTGCGCGGATGCGTATACGGTGTGGGTTGGACGTGTGCGCGCGTGGATGCGTACACTACGGCGCGGTCGGGACGTGCGCATGCGTGGATGCATACATTACTACGTGGTCGAGACTTTTGCGCGCTAACGCGTCTACGGTTTGGTTGCGACGCACGTACGGATTGCGCACGGGCTAAACTTTATGGATGATTGTGTCATTTGGCCGAATTATACGGACAATCGCATGCAACCAAAAGCCAAGGCCATGCAACTAAAAGTAAAAGGGCATGCATCTAAAAATGGAAGCATGCGACTAAAACCAGAGGCCATGCAACTAAAAATAGAGGCCATCCGACTAAAAGTGGGCATGCAAAGTAACATTGGGGAGGAGGATCAACGAGGAGCTCGATATATGTCCCATTTTTTCCCTCCTAGTTTTTTTTTCTTTTTTTTTCCCCTTCTTTCTTCTTCCCTCTCGGATTTGAGAAGAAAATTATCTCACATATTGATATCAAACTCTTAGCTTTGTTGACTTGAGCTCTCTTGTAAAAAATTATCTCTCGTATTCATATCAGACCACTCCTTGCATGGTTGTTGGCTCCTTTCTTTGAAAAACTAATCTCTCATTTCCATACCCAACCCATTGTAACACGATTCTGAAATTATAAAGAATCGATTTTCTTTTGCAATAAACAAATGATTCGTCTCTCCCACTTGTCTTATGCTTAAAACTTGCTTGTGTTGTACGTGTTGCACTAAATCCTTCTAGTCCAGAACCCCGGCGGTTCTGCCTCACGATCCACACATAGTGACGGATTTTCACGACATAATTAAGTGGTGAACCCGACGTGAAAGAGGCGGTAGGAAGGATATCAAGTGCAACAATGGCTTCAACAAGCGGAACTCAAGGAGAGGAATTAACGAAAGGTATGGTGTCCATAGTGGAATACATGCTGAAGGTGAGAGATCGAGAAGCTTTAATCGACAAAGCTATTGATCGTACGGTCGAGATTGCTGGACGATTTGGTGGCAAGAACATCACAGATCTTCTTGCTACCTATCGGAATGAGATGCAACAAAGGGATGTCAACGATCTCAAACAAATTTCTAGCTTCAAACGTGTGGTGGAACCACAGATCCACGAGCGCATCATGGAGATCCAAAGTGAGCATGCAACTAGGGCGGAGTTCGAAAAGGCGCTTCTCGCCGAATACATTCTTGAAGACGCATCGCGGATGACTCGACATACGCTAATGTCTTGGATCGAGAAGAAAGGGAAGAATATGTGTGCGTTTGGAGTATATGCCGAATTCGACCAGAAGTATAACTGACTTCCGAGTGTTGATCAACGAGTTCTCGATGGAGATAAAGTCCTACTATTCCTGAAGGCAAATGGATGCCAAAGATCGGCGTGAATTGGGTAACTTTTTGGAGGATGAAACACAACCAAATAGCTTGGTGGCGGACTAGGCAACGGTGAAGAAGGCTTGTAGCTGTCTTGATAAGCGTCAACAATGGCAAGAGGAAACTGATATGGAGAATCCACAATCGTGGAGGAGGAATGCACCTTTGACGATTGATTCTAACAAGCCGATCAACAATTTCGACAAGAAAGCGATGGAGGAATCTATAATCGAAGAGCTTTCCAAGAAGTTTGAAGTGGTATCATTGGCCAACTTAGGTCGACACGGGCCAAAGGGAAAAGAAGCATATAGATGTGTGTGGTGCGACAGCTTCGAGCACTCACGAAGGGAGTGCACTGACTTGCAAGACGCGATTCGCAAGAATGTCGTCTATTTGGACGGCAACATGATTCACTCGAGCGAGACCCTAAAGCCGCTACGAGTGAACTTCGGAAGAGGCGGGCTGAAAAAGATCATGGAAGTGGAAGATGCAAGGCATGTGGAAGCCATGCACTACGCCGCATCGGCGGGAATACGAGTCGGAAGAGAGAATCTAAAGACGATCAAGCCGGGAATTGTCAGGAATAGTACTAAAACAGAGATGGAATTAGTACTAAGAAGAGTAGTACTATTAGTACTATTAGTACTAAGAGGACGGGACTGCGTAAGATTCCCGAGAGAGAGGAAGTGAGAAGAGGAGAGAGAGAGAGAAATAGGATGATGACAACAGCTCTTATATTATATGAATGATAAGTACAAATCGACTAAGAGGCTTAAGACTGGTGTTGAACCAATTTGGTTCAACATAATGCTTAGTGCCTTCTTTTATAGTGTTCTCAGGAATAATCCTGAAGCTTCTAGAATGTTCCAGAGAAATCTGGAATATACATTACTTTCTTATAATAAAACATAAATGAAAATAATATTCTATGAATTACAATAGATGGTGAGATGGTTAAGAGCTCGACCCATATACCATAAGGTCATGGGTTCGAGTCTTGCCATCTCATGACACTATCTCCCCCTTAAAGACGACGAGTGGAACGAGTCAGCGCTACTTGCGGACCGGGTTTGTCCGGATACTTTCGGTGGAAATCAGCAAGAAGATCTTGTGCATTGGCAACATTCTCGACGGGTTCCCAAGTACGTTCACTCGGACCATAACCGAGCCAATCGACCAAGTAATAGAGTTTGTTGCGAACAAGTTTGGAATCGAGGATGGCAGCAACTTCATACTCCGGGCCGGCGTCCAACTCCAGTGGGGGCGGCGGTGGTGTCACACGATCGGGAATGGTGTTTGCTTTATAAGGTTCAAGAAGAGAACAATGGAAAACCGGATGTATCTGAAGCTGCGGAGGGAGATCAAGGCGGAAGGTGACATCATTAATCTTCCCCGTAATACGGAAAGGACCGAGTCGTCGATAATCCAACTTGTCGCACGGTCGAGTAGTCTTGATGTGACGACGTAAGAGCCATACTCGATCTCCGATGGCAAAAGAGGAGGGAATCCGATGACGATCCGCATAAGTCTTCTGTGTGTGTTGAGCATGACGAAGGTGAGTAGAGAGATCCATCTGGATCTTGCGTAGCCTCTCCAAATGATCCTCGGCACGAGGGTTGGTAGGTAGCTCCGGAGTGTCGATCACCGACCAGCGAGGATGGAAACCGGTATAAGCGAAAAATGGGGAGACCCGAGTCGAGGAGTGAATAGCATTATTATACGCAAACTCCGCAAAGTGGAGAATCTCGGCCCAATCGTCTTGTTGATAACTCAGGAAACACCGGAGATATTGCTCCAGCGTTTGGTTTGTTCGTTCCGCCTGTCCGTCGGTTTGAGGATGGTAGCCGGAGGAGAGGTTGCAGGAGACCTTGAGCATCTTGAAGAGATGCTGCCAAAATTTGGAGACAAATTGCGGGCCTCGGTCACTGATAATACTGTCTGGGAGGCCATGATGCCGAAAAACCTCACGCATAACAAGAGCGGCGGTTTCCTCGCTAGTGATGGCTTTAGTACATGGCACAAAATGTGCCATCTTCGTATATCGATCGACGACGGTTAGGATAGCATCGAACCCTTTCGAGACCGGCAGATCTGTAATAAAATCAAGACAAATAGACTGCCATGGCTTACTTGGAATTGGTAAAGGTTCCAACAAGCCATATGGATGGTGTCGTGGCATCTTTGCTCGGCAGCAAGCATCACAGGTCCGAACGTAGTCGTCGACAAAACGGCGCATGTGGGGCCACCAAAAAGATCACTGCACTAGCTCCAACGTCTTAGTACTACCGAAATGTCCCGCCGTATGGGTGTCGTGACAATGTTGGACAATTTGAAGGCGACAGGAGCAATCGGGGACATATACGCGCTTTTTAAAGAATAACAAACCATCATGATATTCGAATTGTCGGTAGTCAATACCTGGTTGTTGAGACTGAGAACAGGATGCCCGAGAAGTATCAATGTGCGCCAGGATGTCTTGAGCAAAACTATCCGTCTTCAAGGTTGCACGTATGTCATCGGTAATCCGTGAATCCATCGGGGTGTGAAAAATCCGCGTCGTGTGCAATCGTGTTGGTCCCAAGATTACTTGCTTTTGATTATCAAATGTTGCTTCACCAGGACGAGGTGCAAGATATGAACGTCGTGATAGTGCATCTGCTTTTCCTTGCTGCTTCCCCGGTCGATATGTGATTTTGAAGTCGAAACGCGTGAGGAATTGCGCCCACCGAGCTTGCCGTCGATTTAGTACGCGAGCGTTCTGAAAATAAGCAAGATTTTTATGATCGCTGAAGACAATGACCTGATGTGGAGAGCCCTCTAAGAAATGCCGCCATTGTACAAATGAATCCACGATGGCTAATAACTCCTTGTCATGTATTTCGTAGTTGATTTCTGCGACATCGAATTTGCGGGAATGAAAAGCCACCGGATGCAACTCTTCTTTATCACCTTGTTGAGAAAGGATGCTACCGAGGGCGAAATCTGATGCGTCGGCCTCCATGATGAATGGTTTGCTTGTATCCACATGAGCTAGAATCGGTGCTGATGTAAAGGCTTTCTTAAGATGCCGAAAAGCCATATCTGCTTCAATGGACCAAAGAAATGCTTGGCCCTTCTTCGTAAGTTGTGTGAGAGGTAAAATAATCTTCGAGTAATCCTGTATAAACTTACGGTAGAAGTTAGCAAAACCTAGAAAACATTGTACATCTCGTACCGACCGTGGAATTTGCCAATCTAGTACAGTTTGGATCTTAGCTGGATCCATGGCGATGCCCTTTGAGGAGATGACGTAGCCTAGAAATTCCACTTGCTTGCAGTCAAAGCTACATTTTTCTAGCTTGGCATAAAGACCATTCTCGCGGAGTCGCTTTAGTACTAATAGTACATGAGAGTCGTGCTCTTCCTGGGTCTTCGAATAAATCAACAGATCATCCAGATAAATGATCAAACAGATATCCAAGAGGTCTCTGAATATATCATTTGCCATGTGTTGGAAGACTGCGGGTGCATTGGTTAGGCCAAACGGCATAACAGTATACTCAAAATGCCCATACCGCGTGCGAAAAGCGGTCTTCCACTCATCTCCCGGTCGGATCCGCACGAGATTATACGCTCCGCGTAGGTCGATTTTAGTAAAAAACTTGGCACCATTAACTCGCTCTAAAAGACTTGATATAAGAGGAAGTGCATACCTATTCCGGATGGTGACTTTATTTAATCCGCGGTAATCAACGACAAGACGAAGTGAGCCATCTTTCTTCTTGACAAAGAAGATGGGTGCACCGGCCGGAGATTTCGAATGACGGATGAACCCGCTTGCCAAGTTCTCCTCTATGTAGGCTCGAAGGACTTCTAACTCGGTGGGTGACAGGTTGTAAATTGGTCCCCATGGTGGCTCGGTTCCTGGGATGGGACAGTCATAGGGACGGTGATGAGGAAGGGTACCGGCTTTTACCTTGTCAAATACATCGGCATAAGGATGATATTTTGCCGGAAGTTGTACTGAGGAGTCCTTCTTAATAGTGTTGGAAGGATGTACTGATATGGAAAATAGGAACATTGCCTCCTTGGGTCCTTCTTCGCGTAGTTGATGGAGTGAAATGGTCGAAACTCGGCGAGTTGATTCTTGGGGTGGTCGATATCGGACTTCTCTTGTTCTCCAATCTATGGCTGGATTATGTAACTCAAGCCAAGGTAATCCTAGGACAATGGGATGCTCTGGACTACTAATTATATTAAATGATATTATACACACAAAACTACCTAGGACAACTTGAATGGGTTCTGATTCTTCTACAATATTCCCGGAAGCAATGGGACGACCATCAATGACCACTACAGATGCGGGACAAGGAAGTTTTCTTAAGGATATCTGAGAAGCTTGGGCAAAATTTCGATCCATGAAACAGGAATTAGCTCCGGAATCTAAAAGTGCTAGGACGGGTACTGGGGGAGTACTTTTAGTACTAACAATGACTTGGGCTAGGAACACATTGCTAACTTGCTTGGAAGGAATGGAACCACTAATGGGCTGTACAGATCTAGGGCTGCTGTCCAACCAAATGGCTCCTATTTTGGCTGGACTCAATCGTTTAACTCTTCATCTAATTGACTAAGGATTTCAAATTTATTTGAGATACTTGGGCTATTAGTACTATGAATACTATCTGACACTCTATTAGTACTATTACTACTATCAGACACTCCGAAGGGAAGAATTGACTCAGGTTTAGTACAGGCGACAATTTGATTTACCTGTCTTCTTGGCCTATGGGGACAATTGATGGCGATATGTCCTGGTCCACCGCAATAAAGGCATAATCGATTGGCACGTCGTCGTTGCTTTTCTTCTTCCGATAACGGGCCGCGTCGACGCATGGTATCGATCTCCATCGGCGTCGAAGTATTTGCTTGAGGTATGTCTCGTGCAAACGGTTTAGCCGCAACTGCGGCGTAAGTGGGCTCTGGCCTAGAGCGTGGTATCTGTAATTGACGTTCTGAACGCCGTTCAAAAAGGCGGTTGTCACATCGAACTGCTCGACTGATTGCCTCCGTAAGAGACTTTGGTTCTTCGGGGAAAGTTAGAAGTAGATCTTTGACATCGTTTCGCAAGCCATAGCGAAACTGCTCCATTAGTGCTTGATCATCCCAGGGTATATCTGAAGCAAGTAGGCGGAAATCCGCCGCGTAGGCAGAGGCTGGACGATCGCCTTGACGCAATCGCCGGATCTTGTTGATCGCCGTCCTGATGCTGTCGGTGTCTCCAAAGCAGGCTTTAAACTCACCAATAAAATCTTCAAAGTTATTAAGCAAGGGCGATTGTTTTTCTAGAAGCGGAGCGAACCATGCCAAGGCTGAGCCGCTAAGTAGCGTGCCTATTAGGCCGACTCGAGATGCATCAGTGGGATATCGGGAAGGATGCATCTGGATGACTAAGCGTACCTGATTAAGGAATCCCCGAAATTGCGAACGCGTTCCATCAAATTTCACAGGAAGTCCAATCTTGGGCTCTTTATGAAATCCTTGGGGACTGGATCCTTGTTGTTGCAACGCTGCTTCGAGTTGTTGTACCCGTAACGCTAACTCCCCATGTTGTTGTTGCGTTTGTTGTTTTTCTAGAGCGATTTGTTGCAGATCCCCTATCAGCCGTTGGTTTTCTTGTTCCAAGGCAACAAACTTTTCTTTTAGGCACTGTAGCTCGGAGAAAACGGATTGGTATTCTTGGGCGCTAACAGTAGCCATAGTATAGGGGAAAGGGTAGGAAGATGAGGGAGAGTGACAAGTAGGCTAGAGGGAGAAATTGGTTCAAACTGTCAGGAATAGTACTAAAACAGAGATGGAATTAGTACTAAGAAGAGTAGTACTATTAGTACTATTAGTACTAAGAGGACGGGACTGCGTAAGATTCCCGAGAGAGAGGAAGTGAGAAGAGGAGAGAGAGAGAGAAATAGGATGATGACAACAGCTCTTATATTATATGAATGATAAGTACAAATCGACTAAGAGGCTTAAGACTGGTGTTGAACCAATTTGGTTCAACATAATGCTTAGTGCCTTCTTTTATAGTGTTCTCAGGAATAATCCTGAAGCTTCTAGAATGTTCCAGAGAAATCTGGAATATACATTACTTTCTTATAATAAAACATAAATGAAAATAATATTCTATGAATTACAATAGATCTCATGACAGGAATTGGGTTTTGGCCAACGGTATTCAAGTGTGAAAAGAAAGGAAAAATAGATTTGGAGGATCTCAAACATGCTGATCAGAATGTGAGACGAGTAACCCTAAACTATGAGGCTCTTGTCAAAGAGAAGAGGAAAAGAACCAGTGAAGAAGATGGCACCTCAAAGTGTCACAATACAAGGAATGCAGGGAAAGAAGGACAAGCCCAACCTACGCCACGAAAAGAGATAGGAGAAACAAGCATGAAGCCTGGTGGATCGAGCCAACCTTCTCGGATGCAAGTCGATGAATCTATGAAGAAAGGAAAGGAACGAGTGGCGCCGACTTACAAGCTAAGCTCGGACATAGAACAAACAACCAACTTGCGGAAGGTCCTTGAGGAGAAGGTTTTAGACAATCATGTCGACCTTACTTGGGATCGCTAAGGAGTTCCACGATACTATCGTGGACTTGACTAAGCTGAAGCGGCAACAATCGGATGAAGAAGAGGTGAAAGCAAGTGCCATAACCGTGGCAAGATCCGAATAGGAGGAGGAAGAAGAAGTGATGGCGGACAGCCATTACTCTCGGCCTCATTGGGCCAGAGCGACAACAGAGATGCCGGTGAAGATCGAAGAGAAGAAGGAGACCGTGGTAGCCTTGATTGACCATGGTTCGGAGATCAACCTCATGTCGACCGAATTCTACAAGAAAGGAAGATGGCCGATCAACACAAACCACAGATGGAAGATACGAGAGGCAACGAAGGCCAAGGAAGACCTGTACGGAGCTTGCCCCAATGTTAAAGTCACGATCGGAGATGTGGAGATGGATCAACACTTCTTCGTGCAAGACTCGGCTTCACATCCCGTCATCCTAGGACAACCATATATCACATCGTCCCGGATGGAGACTAAGGTGTTCGATAACGAAGCGGCCTTCGCGCGAGTGAAGAGCCTTGACAATCAAAGATGTGTTCAATTCCTTACGGTGCGGGCTAATCACGAAAGGAACCGAGATAGCCTTGGAGGCGAATCCTCGGATTTTTAGAGCGGACTATTGAAGCGTGGGGCACAAATAGTCCGAGCAATCATAAGTCCCCACAAGTAAGCGAAATAAGTGGATCGCAAGGAGAAGCAACATGTGTGACACCTAGTGGCGCATGTAAACTAACAGTACTCAACAAGAAGGACAAGCGTAAGATACAAGACTTCGAGAAGATGCTGAAAGAAGAAAGCATAATCGAAGAAGAAGAATCCGTGTCTCATATTATAGAGGAAGCCTCATTTAACGACACCATTGGTGAAATCGAGGAAGTCGTGGACTTGAGCTACCCTCACGATCAAAATGTGATTTTGGTTAACTCCGTCAACATGTACGCTATCATCGATGAATATCATCGAGGCATCTTGATGGAGGAAGTTGAAGTCAACACAAAATATAAAAGGGTGGATAAGAAGATCAAGCCAATTGCGGTTCCGCTACCGGAAGATAGCTGGCAGAAGATGAAAGAAGTTGCCAATGATCCGAGCTTAAATGTCTTCATCAAAGAGACGAAAGGAAAGCTACAAGTTGGAAGGGAAGATTTCCTTCTCCCCGAAGAGGAGAGAATGTTCCGCGGAATGATTGAGAGACATGGGAAAGCCTTTGCCTTCTCTCCACAAGAGATCGGATGTGCCGACCCGAAGATGATAGAGCCGATGGTGATTTTTACGGTGCCACATGTACCTTGGAACCTCAAACCGATACCGGTTCCAAGAGCTCACATTCCAAAGTTGATTGAGCTTCTAAAGGAAAAGGTTAGGATGGGAATTCTTGAGCCATCCAATGCTCCCTACTCTAATAGATGGTTTACGGTGCCGAAGAAGAACGGGTCCTTACACTTTATACAAGATCTCCAACTCGTCAACAAGGTGACGATCCGAAATGCCGGAATTGGTCCAAGCGTGGATGAATTTGTCGAAGCCTTCGGGGGAAGATCGATCTATTCCATTGGAGATCTCTACTCGGGCTATGATCAATTTCAATTGGTCGTTGATAGTAGAGACATAACAACAATGAGGATGCCGATCGGGTTGGTAAGGATGTGCACCTTACCCCAAGGTGCAACAAATTCCGTAGCCCACATGATGAATGCCATGAATAAAGTGTTGAGGGATTGCATCCCCGATATGACAATGCCCTTCTTAGATGACATTCCAATCAAAGGATGCTTGATGGAAGAGAAAGATGAATCGAAAGATGAAGATGGTTGTCGAAGATTCGTCATCGATCATATAAAGGATGGCGAGAAGGTGTTGCAAAAGCTTGAGGATGCGAATCTCATGCTTTCGGGAGAGAAGTCTACATTCGGTCAACCAGAAATATTGGTAGTAGGACACTTATGTGGGTCTTATGGCCGGAAACCATCTCCATCCAAGGTGAACGCTATTCAAGAGATGAAAGAAGAATGTGTGTCTCAAACGGAGGTGTGTAGATTCTTGGGAGCATGTGCATTCTATCACATATGGATTCCACATTATGCCCATGTTGCTAAACCATTGTATGGACTATTAAAGAAAAGGAAGAATTTCGAATGGGAAGATGAGCATACCTACGCGATTCGAAAGCTAAAGAAACTATTATTGGAAGCTCCAGCACTGCGCAAAGCCGACTACACCGATGGTACCCCGATATATGTGACAGTGGATACGAGCCCAACCGGAATTGGATGGGTGATAAACCAAGAAGACAAAGAAAAGAATCGGTATGCAATCCGATTCGGTGCGAAGGTGTTAACCGAAAGACAAAGGAAGTATGCTCAAGTAAAGAGAGAGCTATGGGGAATAGTATCCGCGGTTAAAACCGACCGTGACTACCTTATAGGAACAGAGGTCATAATCGAAACCGACTGTCTACCTATTCTCGGAATGATATCCGGTTGTGCTACACCGGATATTGTTATGCTGCGATGGATTGCCTATATCAAGTCCCTCAACCACGAGATTCGGCATATAAATGTAAAGCATAATGTGGTGGCCGATATGTTGTCAAGGGCGAGGTATGAGTGTGAAGAAGATTTGCACTCCGACGAAGAGGATGTTGGCCTAAACTTCTTTACGGTTTCTTGTGCTCGGGTGCTAGCAATCTTCAAAGTAGAAGACTATGAGGGCGAATTCATCGAAATTGGCAAATACTTAAGCTCTCTTACAAAAGATGAATCATGGTCAAAGGAAGACTTCTACCGAATTAGGAAGAAGGCCTACAAGTTCTTCCTCAAAGAAGGACATCTATGGAAGTTTCCGAAGAAAAAGAATGGAACTCCACTTCGAGTGGTGTGCAAGAAACAGGATCAACAAACACTAATTGTTGAATTTCATGATAGTGTGTGGGCAGGTCATCGTGGTATATGGGCAACATTTGGAAAGCTCAAGGAGAAGTATTGGTGGCCGGGTGTTTACAAAGATGTAGCAAGCTATGTTGAAACATGTGAGCAATGCCAATTATACTCGAATATTCAACATAGGGATGAACTTCATCCGACATATCCATTATCAATGCACTATAAGTGGTTGGTAGACATAGTGGTTATGCCAATGGGATTGGGGCAATTGAAATATCTCGTGCTAGCAAGAGAGGATCTCACCAACCAAGTAGAAGGACGGGCTCTAAGGAATAAAACAACTTCGGCGGTTTGTAGGTTTCTCCTTGAAGATGTTATTTGTCGATACGGATGTGTCAGCAAAATAGTGGCCGATAGAGGATAATTAGATGCGAATGAAGCTAAAGAGTTCTTTTCAAGAATAGGCGTCAAATTATCGCTCACCATGGCATACAACCCGGACGCAAATGGGAAGGTGGAACGAGTACATAGTCCAATTGTAAAAGCTCTAGCAAAGGCTTGCGACGACAAGATGGGAAATTGGCCACGATTACTACCTTATGCATTGTGGGAAGATAGAACTACACATAGCACGACTACGGGATATATGCCCGCCGAACTCATATTAGGAAAAAAACCAATAATGCCTATTGAGCAAAGTGTTGCTTCATGGACGTCTTTGACATGGCAAGAGGAAATGAGTCGGGAAGACTTGCTAGCCACGAGGATTCAACAATTAGAACGAAGGCCCGAAGATGTCGAGTTGGCAATAGAACGGTTGCGCCAAGCTTGATTGAAGAACAAGGAGAATTTTGATAGAAAGCATCGTCTTCGACAAAGAGAAGGAGATTGGGTTCTTATCTATGATCGTAGTCTCGATAATCAATATAGCACTGCTCGAAAGTTCGCAAAACGATGGTTTGGCCCGTATATGGTCAAGAAAGTAGAAAGCAATGCAACCTATTTTTTAGCGGAGTTGGATGGAACTTGACTTGCTTTGCCGATAGCAGGGAAGAGGATCAAGATCTTTAAGAGAAGAGAAGCCCCAAATCTTGAGATCGAAGATCTAGATGATGTATCCTCGAACATCGAGGTTGAAGAAGAGTAATTAAAAAAGAGGAACCTCACCACAATTGGCACATACCGGTGGATGTACAGGTTTGGTGGGGGTGAATGTCGTGTGGTTTTTCACACACGATATGAAAACCAGTAAAATAATTATTTACGATTAGCTTAATCTATGGATATGGAAAGATAGATGTTTAAAGAGCTTCATAGCATATTTTACTACGCATAAAACGGATAAACAAGTATCAAGTTATGTGAGTATAAAGTTTGAAGAAAAGAAAAGAAAAGACAAAATTGTGAGATATCCCACATAGATAGGACAACATTGGAACCCAGAATATATAAGGGAAACCAAAACATATTCATTCTATCAATGTGTGGAGCATAAGATGTTCAAGGTGACTTGGGTTACACTATGTGGTGTGCACGCTTCGGGCATACGCGCGTCTACATGGTTGCGTGGACGTTTTCGGAAGTACGTGCGCATGGACGTCTTTGGATGTACGAGTGTGTGCAAGTTTCGGGCGTACGCGTGGACGTTTCGGACGGACGCGTGTGTGTGCACACGCGCATGCGTGGACGTACGCGTGGACGTTTCGGACGGACGCGTGTGTGCGCACGCGCGCATGTGTGGATGCGTAAAGTATGGCGCGGATGAGACTTTTGTGCACGGATGCGTATACGGTGCAGGTTGGACGCGCGCTGTCATGAAGAAAACCGTCCACGAGCGGAATCCGTGCACCGGAGCGTAGAAACCGACTCTTCATGCACGTGCGCCTTAAGTTGTACATAGGAGATCCTAGGTAGATTCGGTAGGTAGGGAGTAAAGGGGAAACGGCTCCTTCCTTGCCTATAAAAGGAGGGAGACGAGGAGGGTAGAGGAATCGTGGAGAGTCGAGGACGAAGTGCTGTCGGTTTGCGTGTGAAGGCTTCTCTCTCTCTCTCTCTCTCTGGTTCGCAAACTCCATAGCTCCCTTCTGTGCAGGTTTCGGGAGGCTCGCGCTGCTCTGAGGAATGCCCGAGTGCTTCCGGCAGCACCTCCAATCTGCTCCTGTCTTTCTGTGCGTTTACGAACAGGCATCGACATTTGTTCGCCGGCCTGTTCGGTTGTAACCGACTTCGTGTTTTTTTTTTATTGCTCCCGTGTTCTTGTTGTTGTCTTTGTTAATACATACATACATTTGTGTCTTCCTGTGTCGATGTCCCACTCGCGTCCTTGCGTCGAAGGGCCGTGTCCCTGTGAATCTACTCTCGCATGTAGTGGGCATCTTCTCCCTTCTCTCTTTCTCTTTGGTACAGGACCCCCGAGGTCCCGCCTCATTCCACGCATCCGCGAGGAAAACCTTGACATCTTGGTGAACCCGACGTGAAGGAGGCGGCAGAAGAGCAGAAGATGAAAGGGTCGGATCTTGCAGAGGCCATGGCTTCGGCCATGGCTTCGGCAAGGGAAGAAACGCGACGGCACTCCTCCGGGAGTTCCAAGAACGCTTTGCACGCCTTTCGGCGCTTGACCGAACCGTTCTGGATACGAGCCGGGTCCTACTGTTCGTCAAGTCGGTGGATGAGCGGGACCGGGACCAAGTCGGCTCCTTGCTGGAAACCGAGGACGGGCTGACAACCGACTGGGCTGCGGTTAAGAGAGTCTTCGTTTCGATAAACGGCGAGAATGGGTTGACAACGGGGCGGCATGTGCGGGCTCTGTCACAGTAAGGAGGCTTGAACCGGCACCGCAAGTGCGAAGGGAAGAGACCCGGGAATGGCTCGAAACTGGTCCGGCTTCGACCGGCATGGTCAATGGCTCGTCCGGAGGAGCAGCGCTGGAGGAGTTGACGCGGGCGATAAAGGATCTCCAGATCGCCCAGACTCGAAGGGAAGGCGGCGAACCGGCTCGTGACCGACGGCCGGCAGCGGGGAACAGGTGCATGTGGTGCGACGAGGTCGGCCACATTCGGAAGGATTGTGGCGATTTCGCAGAAGCGTTGAGGAACCGGGTGGTGTACCTGTGGGAAGGCTGGGTGCACACCGGCGACACCAGGAGGGCCCTGAACCGAAACGACGGACGAGGAGGTATGAAGAGACTGATGGAAGAGGCTGTGGCCCGACACGTGGAAGCCATCCACTACTCGGCATCGGCCGGCATTCGGGTCGGGTGCAGCGAGGCCCGAAAGGAGGGCAAAGACGGATTCTGGGCGGCAATGCTGGAAGGTCTTGCCGGCGCACGGCTAAGGAAAGATGAAACGGACCGCGCTGAGAGACGGGTCCGGGAAATAACCGGGTGGAGCGATCCGGTCGAGGAGAAGACGGGCTTCGTAGAAGCCGCCTGCCAGAACTACGAGGCTCTGGTAGAAGACAAGCGAGTGGGGAAAGCCGGAGCGGCCAGGCCCTCACAACGATACGAGACCCGATTCTGGCAACGACGGAACGATGCCGGCGGGTCCAGCTCGCAAGATAACCCAGGAAGGGCGGATACCGACTGGGGACAGAAATAGAAAGGACTACGGACCTACGAAAGGTCCTAGAAGAACGGATCCTCGACAGCAAAGTGGAGTTGTCATTGCGAGAGGTGTTAGGGATCGCCAAGAAGGAGTTCCACGACTCCATTGTAGACTTGTAAAACGGAAGAGGCTGTCGACGGAGACGGATCCGGAAAGACCGGTAGAGATGCGGACGACGCACATCGACGACTTAGCGCTGGCAGATGAGTGGGCGGAGAGCCACTATTCGAGGCCACACTGGACCCGAGCGACCACGGAGACCCCCGTAAAGATCGGAGAGGTTCAGGAACCGGTGGTGGCACTGGTGGACCACGGTTCGGAAATAAACCTGATGTCCATGGACTTCTATAAGAAGGGGAAGTGGCTGATCAACACCAAGCATGGGTGGAAGATACGGGCGGCGATGCGCGCCACCGAGGAACTGCACGGGGCCTGCCCGAACGTGCGAGTCAAGATCGGCGACGTCGAGATTGACCAGCACTTCTTCGTACAGGAGACATCCTCGCACCCGGTCATATTAGGGGAACCATACATCACGGCGGCGCGGATGGAGACCAAAGTACTGGACAACGGTTCAGCCTACGCGAGGGTCAAAAGCCAGGACGGGTGCCATTCGGTTCAATTTCTAACGGTGCGGCCGAACCACGAGCGGAACCGCGAATCCCTCGGTGGCGAGAACCGGGAGGATTTTTAGAGAGGGCTGCCAAGGCGTGGGGCCGAGACAGTCCAGACAATCGGGAAAGACCCCACAGCTGTACGATAGAACCGAAACCGAAGAAACCTTGTACGATAGGCAGGAAATTTTGCTTCTCCGACGACGGAGGATGTGTTGAGAAGCAAGCTCAACATGGTATGTGATGCTTATGAGAAATAAGCTATAGTAGCTATTTAGCTACTAGTGAACAAAAAGGTAAAACAGCTATTTAGCTAGTGACAGCTAATTAGCTAGTGAACAGCTATTTAGCGACTGACAGCTAATTAGCTACTGGCAGCTAATTAGCTGCATGTGTAATAACTTATGACTTAGGTAAAAGTAAGTGAGGGTGAATAGAAGGTAGTAGTAAGAAAAAACAGAGATATAGTGAGTAGAGAACTCTGAGAGAGTGAGAGACCAGAAGACTGACGAGAGCAAGTTGAGCTCTACATGTAATAGAAGAAAACCATTTTGCTACTACAGAGGTAAGTCCCCTTTCCTTTCTCTGTCTGTTTAGAGCCCGAGTGCCTTCTTCACGTTTTCTTAACATGGTATCAGAGCTGAGTAGCTCGTAAGGAAGAGTATAGCAGTGCCTTAATCTGAGGAAGTTATTTCTCTGGTTGCTGATCAGAAATCAGAAAGTTACTTGTTGAAGTAACTAAAGCAAAACCCTGGTTTTTTGGAAGGAAAAAAAATGGCTGCAGAGAATGTAGGCCAAATGGTCACAGAGAAATTAGATAAAAACAATTTCCCGGCGTGGAAATTCATAATGACAAACTTTCTGATGGGGAAAGGATACTGGGATTACATTGAAGGAGACCTAGAAGAGGCTCCAGAGATCCCAGAAGAGAATGCAACAGCTGCACATATTAAGGCATTTAAAGATTGGAATCAAGGGGCAAGGAAAGTAATGCATTGGCTATCACTCAGCATCTCAGATTCAATGCTTGGGCATATACAAGATGCTATGCTCCCAAAAGAAGCTTGGGACAACTTGGTAAACTGTTTGCTGTGAACACAAAGGCTAGAAAGCTCCAGTTAAAGACTGAGCTAAATACCTTGGAGAAAGGTAAGATGTCAATAAATGAATATGCCTTAAAAATCAAGAGTATATGTGAATCACTTGCTTCTATCAATGTGAAGATAGAAGATGATGACAAAGTGGAAATATGCTTAAGAGGCTTAGGACCTCAATACAAGAGTTTTAAAACTTCTATGCTCACAAGGGATAGTATCCCAAGTTTTTCAGATCTGGTCTCAATGCTTGTGGTAGAGGAAAGGAATCAGATGGATGATGCAAATAAAGGAAACTCAGAGAACGAGGGGCAAGCCCTCTATAATAATGCCGGAAGAGGCCGAGGAAGAGGCCATGGAAGATTTGGCTCAGGAAGAACCAATAATAATGGCTTTCAAGGAAGAGGACAACAAGCTCATAGAGGAGGAAACAACAACAGAGGCAGGGGGAGCAACCGAGGTAGAGGTAAGCAAACTTATGTAAATGATGATGGCTGCTGGTATTGTGGTAAACCAGGCCATACACAGGCTGAATGTTACAAGAAACAAAATGATGAGAAAAGAGGAAAAGGACAACAGAGTAACTATGCCTCTGCTAGTGAAGATTGTGAAAAGGAAGGTGGTTTTGTAGTGCAACATGAGATAGCAGCAGTGGCTAAAAGCTCACAGAAATGTAATGAAGAGTTTACGTGGTATGTAGACTCAGGGGCATCTAACCATATGACTGGACATGCAAATTGGTTTGAGAGTTTAAGAGAACCAGAGGTTCCTGGTTATGTACAAACAGGTGATGACACAACTCACCAAATAAAACATGTTGGAGATATCCCATTGTGGGAAGAAAGAGGAAAAACCAAGTATATGTTGAATGTGATGCATGTTCCAAACCTTGCTAAGAATCTGATTTCTGTTGGACAGATTGTAGAGCAAGGTATGCAAGTGAAGTTTAAGCAAAGTGGATGCTATATAGAAAAGAATGGGAAGCTCATTGCCAAAGGGAAGAGACAAGGAAGAATGTTTATCTTGGATGTAGAAATGCCCAAACAGTTTTCAGCCATGTTTGCAAATGGAACGAGTGTAATCTCAGATGTGGAAATGTGGCATAAAAGGATTGGCCATATAAGTATGCAAACATTAAAGAATATGTTGAGAAAAGATGCAGTGGCTGGACTGCCAAACTTGAAAAAGTGTGAAATGGGAAAAGTATGTGAAGCATGTCAATATGGTAAGCAAAACAGGTTGCCATTCCCTCATGAGAGACATGTAAGCAAAAATCTGTTGGATTTGGTACATACAGATGTATGGGGACCAACAAAGAATGCATCTATTGGTGGATGCAGATTTTATGTTACATTTATTGATGATTGTTCACGGAAGACATGGGTGTACTTCATGAAGGAGAAAAGTGAAGTATTTGACTGTTTTCGTAAGTTTAAATGCATGGTAGAAAAGCAGGCTGGTACAAGGATAAAATGTTTGAGATCTGATGGAGGAGGAGAGTATTTCTCCAATGAATTTTCTGATTTTTTGTGTAATCAGGGAATAAGAAGACAGTTCACATGCCGATATACTCCACAGCAAAATGGAGTTGCTGAGAGAAAAAACAGAACTTTGGTGAACATAGCAAGGGCAATGATGACTGAGAAGAACATGCCATTATACTATTGGGCAGAAGCTGTAAATACAGCAAATTACATTTTAAATAGATGTATTACATCAGGAGTACATGAGGCAACTCCTGAAGAGTGTTTTTATGGCAGGAAGCCTAGCTTACAACACTTGAAAGTGTTTGGATGCCTTGCATATGTACATGTGCCTGCAGAAGTAAGAAGTAAGTTGGATCCAAAAGCAGAAAAAAGTATCTTTGTTGGATATTCAGAAGAACAAAAAGGGTACAGATGTTATAACCCTGTGACTAAAAAGATTGTGACAAGTCGAGATGTGATATTTGATGAGTTGGCTAGTTGGTACAGCCCAAAACAGAATCTAGAGACTGATGAAGACTGTCAAAATGAAGACAAAGACAGATCAGAAAATGTAGAAGACTGTCACAGAGATGGAGACAAGGTTGGACAGCAAAGTCCAACATCAACAGAATGTTCTGGACCATCAAAAAGCTCAGATGGTAAATCTGATTCAAATTCATGGAGTGGAAAAACTGGACAGAAAAAATCTGATGACAAAAAAGGAAAACAGAAAATGCCAGAGTATGAAATCCCGGATGACCTATCAAAAAACATGGAAGATGAAGATTCAGATATGTCTTTGGATGATTTCCTTGGAATACAGGAAATGAAAATCCCTGGTATGGAAAAGGCAATAAAGAATGCAAATCAGAAACTGAGAAGATCAGATAGAGAGAAAAAGACTGTGGAAAGATTTGGGTATGATACATACATGGCTATGCATTATGCATACATGTCTAAGGTGGTACAGATCCCTGACCCAAACAACTTTGAAGAAGCAAAATCTGAGAAGAAATGGATGGATGCAATGCAAGAAGAGATTGATGCATTGGCTGAGAACAAAACGTGGGATTTAGTGAAGTTACCAAAAGAGAAAAATGTGGTAGGCTGCAAATGGGTCTACAAGACAAAGCATGACTCCAATGGAAATGTAAGTAGACATAAAGCAAGATTGGTTGCAAAAGGATATGCTCAGATGCAAGGGATTGATTATGATGAGACTTTTGCACCGGTTGCAAAGATGGCAACCTTGAGAACACTACTTGCTGTAGGAGCAGCCAGAAAATGGATTTTGCATCACATGGATGTAAAAAATGCTTTTTTACATGGTAACTTGGAAGAAGAAGTGTATATGAGTCAACCACCAGGTTTTGAAGATAAGAAACAACCTGATTATGTATGTAAGCTGAAAAAAGCTCTCTATGGACTGAAACAGGCACCAAGAGCATGGCACAAAGAACTTTCAGATTCTCTGAAAAATCTTGGTTTCAAAATGTCAAAAGCTGATCCTTCTTTGTATGTAAAAAGTGAAAATGATTGCATTGTTATTATTCTGATTTATGTAGATGATTTGATTATTGGAGGAGATTCCGTGGATGAAATAAGAAAGTTGAAAAAAAATCTGGAAATGCAGTTTCATATGAAAGATTTGGGAGATCTGAGATATTTTCTTGGTATTGAAATCATCAGATCTGAAAGTGGTATATGTATGTTGCAAAAACAGTATGCAACAACTATGTTGAAAAAGTATGGTATGCTTGGATGCAAACCTATTGCTGTACCACTTGATAAAAACTGCAAGTTGAGGGCTGATTTGGGAGCCAAGATAGAAGATGTAAACATGTACAGGTCTATGGTGGGCAACCTTATTTATTTGACTATAACAAGACCTGATTTGAGCTATGCTGTTGGATTAGTCAGCCAGTTTATGCAACAGCCAACAAAGCCACATTTGGACTGCATCAGAAGGATTCTGAGGTATGTAAAAGCAACTCAGAACTTTGGACTATTTTACAGGTCTGATCTAGACATAAATCTGGAAGGATATACAGATGCTGACTGGGCTGGAAGCCAAACAGACAGGAGATCCACAAGTGGATACATGTTTACCTTGGGAAGTGTAGGAATTTCATGGAGTAGCAAGAAACAGGCTACTGTTGCATTGTCCAGTACAGAAGCTGAGTATAGAGGGGCTGCAATAGCCACATGTGAAGAAGTATGGATCAGAAGACTGCTTGCTGATCTGGGAGTATATATAGATGGTGCTGTCACAATCTGGTGTGACAATATGAGTAGCATTCAGCTTGCAAAGAACCCAGTGTTCCATGCAAGAACAAAGCACATTGAAGTGCATTATCACTTTGTTAGAGAAAAAGTGATTGAAGGAGAAGTTGATCTGGTGTATGTGAATACAAATCAGCAGGTTGCTGATATTCTCACAAAGGGATTGAGTGTGGAAAAGCATACACAGTTTCGGAACATGATGGGAGTTGTAGATATTGATATGATGGCTGACAAGCATCATGAAAAAGAAGTTGTAGATAACCCCAAGAAAGAATAAGTTGAGCTTGAGGGGGAGTGTTGAGAAGCAAGCTCAACATGGTATGTGATGCTTATGAGAAATAAGCTATAGTAGCTATTTAGCTACTAGTGAACAAAAAGGTAAAACAGCTATTTAGCTAGTGAACAGCTATTTAGCGACTGACAGCTAATTAGCTACTGGCAGCTAATTAGCTGCATGTGTAATAACTTATGACTTAGGTAAAAGTAAGTGAGGGTGAATAGAAGGTAGTAGTAAGAAAAAACAGAGATATAGTGAGTAGAGAACTCTGAGAGAGTGAGAGACCAGAAGACTGACGAGAGCAAGTTGAGCTCTACATGTAATAGAAGAAAACCATTTTGCTACTACAGAGGTAAGTCCCCTTTCCTTTCTCTGTCTGTTTAGAGCACGCTAACGATCCAGCACACTACGATCCGCCGCGCATACAAAAGAAGAGCCCGAGTGCCTTCTTCACGTTTCCTTAACAGGATGTATGATAGTCGGCATCGTTGGCCGAGAAAGGGCAAGGGTGGAGGAGCAACTTCGAGCGTGCGGAGTTCTCGGCCGGGACGAGGAAATCAGCGGAGCCGTGGAGGCGGTCTCCTTCGACGACACCTTGGGAATGCTGAGGAAGGTAGCCGGAGAAGACCTTAACGAAGACCGGACGATACCGGTATGTTCCGAAGAGATGTACGAAGTCATCACGAACTTCAGTCGGGGGCTCGGGTCGGATCGGATGGCCCGAGTTAGCACGAAGTACAAGATTGTGGACCGGAAGGTAAGGCCAGTCGCGGCACCCTTGCCGGAGGGCAGCGAGTCCCGAATCAGAGGGGTGGCGTCGGACCCCAGTTTACGAGATCCGGCCTGCATAGGACACACCTTCACCGACGGGACGCTCCGGGAGCTCAAGATCGGTGGGGGCGGGTTCCTACTGCCGGCGGAGGAAGACCGGTTTCGGAGAATGCTCGGAAGGCATGGGAAAGCCTTCGCATTCTCGCCGGAAGAGATCGGGTGCGTAGACCCGACAATCGTGGAGCCGATGGTGATATTCACGGTACCGCATGTGCCGTGGAATCTCAAGCCGATTCAGGTACCAAGAGCTCACATGCCGGAGTTGATGGAGCTATTGAGGCAGAAAGTCGATATGGGTATTCTCGAACCGTCGAGCGCGCCATACTCGAACCGATGGTTTACCGTACCAAAGAAAAACGGAACATTGTGCTTCATTCAGGACCTGCAGCCGGTCAACAGAGTGACCATTCGGAACGCAGGAATCGGACCGACCATAGACGAGTTCGCGGAGGCCTTCGCCGGAAGGTTGATTTACTCGGTCGGTGATCTGTACTCGGGGTACGACCAGTTCCAGCTAGCCGTGGAGAGCAGAGACATTACGACGATGCGAACTCCACTCGGCCTAGTGCGAATGTGTACCCTGCCACAAGGAGGGACCAACTCGGTGGCCCATATGGTGAATGCAATGAACAAGGTACTGAGGGATTGCATCCCGGAAATCACCATGCCATTTCTAGACGACATTCCGATCAAGGGGTCCCGGTAGAAGAGAGGGACGCAACACTCGGACCGGACGGATGCCGGCGATTCGTGGCAACACACATCGACGACTACGAGAAGGTGCTACATAGGCTAGAGGATGCGAGGCTCACCTTCTTCGGGGAGAAATCGGCCTTCGGGCAATCGGAAATCCTGGTGGTCGGACACCTATGTGGACCATATGGCCGGAAGCCGTCTCCGGCAAAGGTAGAAGCCATCTCCGTGATGAAGACCGACTATAGCTCGGTTACGGAAGTTCGGAGGTTCCTGGGGGCATGCGCATTCTACCACATATGGATCCCGCATTACGCCCACGTTGCGGAGCTGCTATACGGGTTGCTGAAGAAAGGGCGAAAATTCGAGTGGCGAGACGAGCACACGGAGTCGGACCGGAAGCTGAAGGAAGCTCTTGCGGCAGCACCGGCGCTCCAGAAGGCTGTCTACGGGAAGGGTACCCCGATATACATAACAGTGGATACGAGTCCGACCGGGATCGGATGGGTCGTCAACCAAGAGGACAAGAACGGCATTTGGTTCCCGATCCGATTCGGCGCGAAGGTCCTCAGTGAACGACAGCGAGGGTACGCCCAGGTTAAACGCAAACTCTGGGGTATCGTTTCGGTAGTAAAGGCCGACAAAGATTACCTGATCGGGACAGAAGTGGTTATCGAGATGGATTGCCTGCCGATTCTCGGCATGGTTTCCGGCTGCGCGACACCGGACCTGGCGATGCTCCGGTGGATAGCGTACATCAAGTCCCTGGACCCGGAAATACGGCACATTTCCGGAAAGGACAACGCCATGGCCGACATGCTTTCGAGGGCAAGGTTTGATGACGAGGGCGGCATGGTTTCGGAGGACGAAGAAGTCGGCGTGGACTTCTTCGAGGCAGCATACGTAACAGCCAATGGGACGAGCACTCCGGCACTTAACGACTTCGACGAGAGCAAGTACGACGGCGAGTGGCTCCAGATCGGTGGGTTTTTGAGGACGATGACGCCGGATGCGTCATGGACGAGGGACGAGGCAAACCGGATCTGGAAGAAAGCATACCGATTCTTTCTCCGGGACGGATACTTATGGAAGCACCCGAAGAAGAGGAACGGCGTCCCGCTCCGGGTGGTGGCGATGAAGGGAGAACAGGAGGAGCTACTGACGGCCTACCACGACAGCCCTTGGGCTGGACACCGTGGAACGTGGGCCACGTTCGAGAAGGTAAAGGGGAAGTACTGGTGGCCGGGACTGTACCGGGACGTGCATCGGTTCGTGAAAACTTGCAAGAGCTGTCAGATGCACTCCATAGTCCGACATCGGGACGAGCTTCACCCTACGTACCCTCCGACCATCCACTTCAAATGGATGGTAGATCTGGTGATGATGTCGATGGGAGTAGGACAGATGCGGTATCTGGTCCTGGCTCGGGAAGATCTGACCAACCAGGTAGAAGGCCGAGCCCTTCAGAACAAAACGACCGCGGCCGTATGTCGGTTCCTGATTGAGGATGTGATATGCCAGTACGGGTGCGTCGGGAAGATCGTGGCTGATCGCGGGGAACTGGACGCCGAAGAGGCTGAGGAGCTGTTCGACCGGCTAGGAGTCAAGCTCTCGCTTACCACTGCGTACAATCCGGAGGCGAATGGAAAGGTGGAGCACGGACACGGACCGATCGTCAAGGCGTTAGTTCGGGCATGCGGAGGTCAAGTCGGGAACTAGCCGTGGCTGCTGCCTTACGCGTTGTGGGCTGACCGAACTACGCACAGTTCAGTAACCGGATTCATGCCGGCAGAGCTCATGTTTGGGCAGAAGCCGATCATGCCGATGGAACGTACGATCTCCTCATGGGCAACCGTGGACTGGAGAGACGAGATGAGCCGGGAGGAACTGTTGACGGTGCGCATACGATAGCTCGAGCGAAGACCGGAGGACGTGGAGCAGGCCGCGGGAAAGCTTCGAGTGGCAAGGACGAGGAACAAAGCCCGGTTCGACCGAACGCACCGGCTCCGACCGAAGAAGGTCGAGGAAGGCGACTAGGTGCTAGTCTACGACAGCAGCCTTGACAACCAGCACCGAGCGACACGGAAGTTCGCAAGAAGGTGGTTCGGGCCTTACGTGGTACAAAGCGCCAACGACAACGGGACGTACCATCTGGCGGAACTCGGTGGTACGAGAATGGCGATACCGGTAGTGGGGAAGCGGATCAAAGCGTTCAAGAAGCTTCACGACGACAAGCCGGATCCGGGACGACGAACGATCCGAAACCGAGGAAGAACCGACGGGCGGGGAATGAAGGCTGGACCGGTTTTCTCCGTCCCAACACAATTTGGCGCATGCCGGTGGATGCGCGGTTAGGTG
>NW_028230820.1:0-29671 GCF_043228905.1 Azolla caroliniana | reverse complement strand
ATCACTTCATCAAAGCGCCGATTTACCAACGCCATGGTATCTTGTTCACTCCTCACTTGTTCAACTTCTTGGGATATACTTGTTGGGTTTATTGTTGTGGTGGTATACACATTTGGAAACACTTGTCCCCCATGCACAATTGAAGATGAGGCTTGAAAGTTGGCACGAGGCATCAAATTTGCACCCAAAGCCGTCATTTGGGGATCCCCCAAGGAGCTCATCATCTTCACTTGTCGATCATAAGCTTGACAAACTTGGATAAGAGCTTGAAACGATGTGGGATCCTTCAAGTTTGCTTCCAAACGGAAATACATATCAAGACCCATCTTGAATCGTTCCATTTTAAACCACTCGTCTTCAGTGCCGCCACGAAGACGAATCCATGTAGTCCACAAATCCTTGAAATTTCTTTCATACTCAGTGAAACCAATTGGTGATTCCATCTTTAGTCGAAATAGCTCTTCCCTTACTTCGGTTGCACTTCGTCGTTGAATATATTTGGCACGAAACTGGTGCACCAACAATTGATATGCTCCCTGTTGGTTTGGAGGAAGAGAGTCATACCAATCTCGAGCTCGACCATAGAATGTAGCTACCAATAAAGGTAACTTCTCATTGTCGGTGATGCGTCCAATAGAGACAGCATGATGCTCAAAAGATGCCAAAAAGGCACCCGCATCTTGTGTTCTTTCACCTGAAAATGCAAATTGCATAGCTAAGTTAATGTAATATAGTAACACAATTAAATGATAAGTTCTCCCTCCTATACGGAAAGGATCCGCCCTCCCTGGAGCGCCAAAATGATAGGGTGTATAAGATAATAGATAGTTATACACTATATGAGGGCTTGACCAAACCGATTAGATGGAGTTGAAAATCATAATATATTATATAGCTCTAGGTAATTATGATTAGAGAGTATAACTCAAGAAACTAAGAAAAAAGATAGAGAAAGCGAGCAAGAAATAAGAATGTTCTGATATTCCAACATCAAGAGAATACAAAGGAGACAAACTCCACATTGAACTAAAACCAAAGACCTTCCTCTTCTAAGACACTTCTTCCTAACACTCCTCATCCACTCTTTTCCTTTACTCTTCGCCCCCTCCTCACTAATATCACTTCTTCTTTTATAACCTTCCTCTTCTTATCCACGTTCATGCTATTTTTAGAAGCTTTTTATCTCCCTATTTTTAGCTATGACACATCGACCTTCTAATCGTCATATCTCCCTCATCCGATATCCAAATTAAGCGATTTAAAAAGCTATAGAAAGTTCTTTTTACAAGCTTTCTAATCCATATTTAAACGTGATATTTGGATAAACAACGAGGGAGTTATGACCATTCTATTTTTACTGTTTTTTATAGTCTGCGTTTTCTCTTTTTACTTTTCTCTTGGTCTCGTACTTTTACTTTTGACTTCTTTCCTAAGGTCTTAGTTCGTGTTCTTATCCTCAAAAGGTGAATTATCTATACTTTATATTCTCCTAATGTTCAATGGCTTAGATTCTAAAAACACTTTCACAATATCATTTGTCATGCGTTGGAAGATTGCGGGTGCATTGATTAGACCAAACGACATAATAGTGTCGTGAAGATTTTTGGCAATGGTGTGAAAATCACATAAAACGTACAAAATTGAGTATGAATCACATAAAACAATAATAGTGAAGATAACATTTTAAATAAGTTTACTATCTAAGTACAAAATGATGGAGGTCTTCAAGAGCTTTTGAATGCACTTTATTACATGAGAAACGGACAACTAGATGTCAAGATATGAGGGTATAAAGTTTGTGAAAGGAAAAGAGAAAACTATGAGATATCCCACATAGGCATGAAAAATACGGCTCTCATCATATATAAGGTAGAGCAAAAGATGTTATCTTTGTGTCTATTTGTGGACCATAGAGAGTTCAAGGTAACTTGAACTAAGAGTGGAGGTGGCCTAACCACTCATAAAGGTTTTGGCCAACCAAAACCGGACCGACGATGGAGTCGGTGATCCGGCGAAACCGACATCCGGCGAGGCAGTGGCCACTGGTAACCGGCAACATCTGGCGAACTGGCCGAAAACCGGCATCCGATGACTAGATAAATAAATATATAAATATATATACATATACAAGGAGGGCAAGTAAGGATTCAAACCTTGCACCTCCAAGTTAGGAGTCAATTAGCTTACCACTAAGCCAAGATATTTAGTTGAAATTATATTTCTATCATTGTACTTTTACATGTAAATTCTTATGCATGAGAGCTAAAATGAGTGACATGGTTATCATGCACCACATGTAAATACACGAGCGCCAAATGGCAAACATGCATCATATGCATGGAGGCATCTATAAAAGGATGGATGAAAATGTATTATGGATCCATGTATGAACTAAGAAATTAATGAGAAGAAAATTCATTGATGATATATCTTGTTTCTTAAATCAAGAGTTAAAATCTTAATCTCAATATCTCTCTCTTGGCCATATCAATCTTTCTCAATCTAAGTCAAGCGTTTAATCTTAATCTCTTTCTCTCTCTCAATCTATCCTAAATACTTTCTCGCTAAGCTTGGTGCGAACTTCGATCTTTCCGGTCCAGAACCCTGGCGGTTCCGCCTCGCGATCCGCGCCTAGTGATGGATCTTCATGACAACGGTATACTCGAAATGCCCATACCGCGTACGAAAGGCGGTCTTCCATTCATCTCCCGATCGGATCCGCACAAGGTTATATGCTCCTTGTAGATCGATTTTTGTAAAAAACTTGGCAGCATTAACTCACTCTAAAAGACGATATAAGAGGAAGTGCATACCTATTCCGGATCGTGACTTTATTCAAGCTGCGGTAATCAACAACGAGACGAAGTGAGCTGGGTGAAAGCATGCGAATGGAAACACTATTATAGCTATTTAGCTGCTAAAATGACCACAGCTAAATAGTTTTCTTTATAGCTAATTTTTAGTAGGAAGATCTTAAAGATACGTACCATTTATTATGGAGATGGAAATATTACCATTTATGGTCCACCGTTTAGCTAGTCTTTTTCTGAGATCAAATTCTAATCATCCCTAAATTTGCCAAAATATACAGATTACATGTAGCTTTTTAGATAGCTAATTAGCTATGTCAAGGACAACCAATTGTTCCCATTCCCATGCTTTCACCCAACCATCTTTCTTCTTGAAAAAGAAGATGGGTGCACCGGCCGGAGATTTCCAATGACGAATAAACTCGCTTGCCAAGTTCTCCTCTATGTAGGCCCGAAGGACTTCTAACTCGGTTAGTGACAAGTTGTAGATTGGTCCCCATGGTGGCTTTGCTCCTGGTTGTAAATTGATGGGACAACCGTAGGGACGATGATGAGGAAGAGTACCGGCTTTTACCTTGTCAAATACATCGGCATAAGGATGATATTTCTTCGGAAGTTGTACTAAGGATTCCTCCTTAATATTGCTGGAAGGATGTACTGATATTGCAAATAGGAACATTGCCTCCTTGTGTCCTTCTTCGCGTAGTTGACGTAGTGAAATGGTCGAAACTGGATGAGTGGATTCTTGGGGTTGTTGATATCGGACTTCTCTTGTTCTCCAATCTATGTCTGGATTATGTAATTCAAACCAAGGTAATCCAAGGACAATGGGATGCTCTAGACTACTAATTATATTGAATGATACTACACACACAAAACTACCTAGGACAACCTGAATGGGTTCTGACTCTTGTACAATATTCCCGGAAGCAATGGGATGACCATCAATGACTACTACAGATGTGGGCCAAGGAAGTTTTCTTAAGGATATTTGAGAAACTTGGGCAAAATTTCGATCCATGAAACAGGAATTGGCTCCAGAATCTAAAAGTGCTAGGACGTGTACTGGAGGAGTACTTTTAGTACTAAACATGACTTGGGCTAGGAACACATTGCTAACTTGCTTGGAGGGAATGGAACCACTAATGGGTTGTACAAATCTAGGGCTGTCCAACCAAACGACTCCTATTTTGGTTGGACTCAGTCGTTTAACTCTTCATCTAATTGACTAAGGATTTCAAATTTGTTTGAGATACTTGGGCTAGTAGTACTATTAATACTATTAGACACGCCTAAGGGAAGAATTGACTCGGGTTTAGTATAGGCTACGATTTGATTTACCAGTCTTCTTGGCCTATGGGGACAGTTGATTGCGATATGCCCTAGTCCACCGCAATAAAGACATAATCGATTTGCACGTCGTCGTTGCTTTTCTTCTTCCGATAACGGGCCACGTCCACGCATGGTGTCGATCTCCATCGGTGTCGGAGTATTTGCTTGAGATATTTCTCGTGCAAACGGCTTAGCCGCGACTAAGGCATATGTGGGCTCTGGCCTAGGGCGTGGTATTTGTAATTGATGTTCCGAACGCTGTTCGAAAATGCGGTTTTCAGAAGAAGTCCACTCTTGGGCTCTTTATGAAATCCTTGGGGACTTGATCCTTGTTGCAATGCTGCTTCAAGTTGTTGCACATGTAATGCTAACTCCCCATGTTGCTGTTGCAATTCCCCATGTTGTTGCTACGTTTGCTGTTTTTCTAGGGTGATTTGTTGAAGATCCCCTAACAACCGTTGGTTTTCTTGTTCCAAGGCAACCAATTTTTCTTTTAGACACTGTAGCTCGGAGAAAACAGATTGGTATTCGTGGGCGCTAACAAAAGCCATTGTAAAGAAAAAGGATAAGAGGATGAGGGAAACCAAAAGAAAAACTAGAGAGGGAAAATTGGTTGAAACTGTCAGGAATAGTACTAAAACAAAGAGAGAATTAGTACTAGAGAAGGGAAGTACTATTAGTACTAAGAGGACGGGACTGCGTAAGACTCCCGAGAGAGAGAAAGAGAGAAGAGGAGAGAGAGAGACATGGCAAGGACGAGAGAGAGAGGATGAGAGAGAGAGAGATGATGATAACAGATGATATATTATGTGAAGAGTAAGTACAAAAGGGCTATGAGGCTTAAGACCGGCGTTGAACCAATTTGGTTCAAAATAATGCCTAGTTCCTTCTTTTATAGTGTTCTCAGGAGTAATCCTGAAGCTTATAGAATGTTCTAGAGAAATCTGGAATATACATTAATTTCTTATAATAAAACTTAAATGAAAATAATGTCCTACGTATTACAATAGATGGTATAATGGTCAAGAGCTCGACCCATATAACATAAGGTCATGGGTTTGAGTCTTGCCATATCATGACACTAACCATGTTAACTTCTTTAATGTGACTAAGAGCATCTGCAATGGTGTTCATAGAACCCTTGGAATACCGTATGGAAAAATCAAAATCTTGCATAAGGTCAGCTCAATGGCCTTTAACACCAACAAGATCCGGCTCGTCACAAAAATACCTAAAGGATTGATGGTTCGTTGTAACCACAAATTGATTTCCATAGAGATAATGCCTCTATGTTTTTAGTCCATGTATTACCGCGAACAACTCTTTCTCTTGAACCGAATACAGAGATTGAGTAGCATCAAGCCTTTTACTTTTAAAAGTGATAGGGTGACCGCCTTGATAAAGGACAACACCAATAGCATAATCATTAGCATTGGTTTCAATTGAGAAAGGCTTGGAAGGGTCCGGTAATAGAAGAGTGGGAGCTTGACACACATGCTCTTTGAGTGTCTCAAATGATGTGCCAAGTTTTTCATTCCAGGAAATTGGTTTGACAGACTTGCGTGGATGACCTTTTAAAAGGCCAGTTAATGGTGTACTCAATTTGGAATAGTTACGAATTGATTTTCGTAAAAATCCAACAAATCCTAAGAATGATCGAAATTCACGAATATTACGAGGAATGGGCCATAGTTTAACCTTTTCAATACAAGAAGGTTCAATTTCAACACCATTTTCTGTAATTTAATGACTTAGGTACACAATAGATTTTTGGAAAAAATCACATTTTGAATTTTTTCATAGAAAGAGTTGTCATGCGACTTTTGCAAAACAAATCAAACATGTTGAACATGATCTTGCAAGGTGCGGCTATATATGAGAATATCATCCAAGAAGACGACAACAAAATCACCAAGTTGATCTCGAAAAACGTCATTCATCACTTGTTGGAATGTGGTTGGAGCATTAGTCAATCCATAAGGCATGAATAAAATCTCATAATGGCCATAGTGCATACGAAACACAGTTTTAGGAATATCGTCCTCGGCAATGCAAATCTGATGATAACCTGTTCGTAAGTCAATTTTTGTAAAATATCGGCCCCATGCAAACAATCAATCAAATCATTGTTGTCCTCCATAAGAGGAAAAACGTAAATAATGCATGATAAAGAGGCGTATTAATTATAATAGAAGCATTGAAGTAACATGTGTAACGGTTCACGCAGGAAGCGTAACCGACTAGGCCCTATGATATAAAGGGCATATGAACATTGTAAAGGGTTAGCCATTTCTGAGCACAGTCGTTTAATATAGTTTTTGTCTTCTCCGAGCTCCGTCTTTTATCTCTGGTCTCTTCTCTGTTGTCTCTGTGTGGTTGTTTAAGCGTAAGTGTGTAAGAGGAGGACATGTGCGTAGTTACGCACATTAGGAGCTCGGTTGTAGCTGTCTCTAGTTTTACGCCTTTGGTAAACACGCTCTAACGATATAAGTCAATACGTTCCACGCGCTATGCAAGATCCTACCCTTGCACCATGATCACCTTGATACCTACCCCGAAGGAGTGAGGGTAGGCTGTGTTCCTAACCGGCAACAATCATTGGCACGAGGTAACATATATGAATTTTTTATTGTCATTTTATTCAAATGGAGATAATTGATACACATTCGCCATGAACCTTCCTTCTTCTTACCTAATAGAACTGGCACAACCCAAGGTGATTTACTATACCTAATGTGGCCCATACTCAAGTATTCCTTAAGTTGTTTAGTGATCTCATTGTCTTCTAATCGACTAAGTCGATAAGGTGGAATGGTCACAGGAGCAGCACTCAGGATGAGTTCAATCTGATGTTCCATATTACGTTTTGGTGGTAACGTAAGCCACAATTCATTAGGAAACACGTCTTGGAAATCAGCTAAAATAGAGTCGAGTAATTGTCGTTCATAATGTGGTAATTGTTTAGCGTCAATATTAAAATAATAAAATTGAAGCTCGGGATCAATTACACACGAATAAATTGATGAACTAGAATAATCACTTATAGATTTATAAGACACAAGTGAATGAGAAGGAATTTTGGAACATTGAATAAAATGTTTACAATTATTAAGTTCAAATGTGATTGAGTGATTAACCCAATCAATGGACAAAGAAGGGTTTTTATTAAAAAACCAAGGGTATTCTAAAATGATATTTGCGGATTGTAGTTTCACAACATGAAAGTCAAGCTTCTCCAGATAGGTATCTATTTGAATTGGCAGTTGACAAACAATGCCATTGATGTATTGAACGCCTCCATTTGCCATGTGAACTTGATAGATATGATCACTTGCTTTTATGTGGAGTTGCATTTGCTGCACCAAGTGATCATTAAGAAAATTGTGAGAACTACCAGAATCAAACAAGAAATGTGCTTGTGTTCCATTGATATACCCGACTGCTCGGAGTAAATCATTAGGTCCAAGTAAATGTGAAGGAAAAGTGCATTCACATGAACTTAGTGGTTGGTATGACCTTCAATAACATCAAAAGACTCACTTGTGTGACTCGTAGATTTGTCTTGAGGAGGGAGGGGTGTTCATTGACTTCCTTTCAAGACGACAACATCTATCCTTTGTGTGGCTCTGCTTCTTGCCATATGCATAGAAGAGGTTCGGTTTCTTTGAGTCACGGTCAAGAGTGTCACTGGATTGCTTACGTTTCCCAATGAACTTGACATTTTGAGTTTTTGCAAACTCAGGTTTATCGTGGTCTTTCTTGGAAGTCCTATGGTACCGAAGTAAAATGTTGACGGCTTCCTCGAAAGTCATGGGGTCCTTGTCATGGAAAATCCAATGGTAATCCCCATTGGGAATACCATTCAAAAAACAAGCGACAAACCATTTCCTACCCGTAAGTCCCGATTTTTGGATCTAGGTTCGAGCATGATGCACAAAATCCTCGAGAGAGGTAAATGGCTTGCTCGACAACGTGAGCCAGTTTTGCGCTTGTTCGGTTTGAGAAGGTGACTGCAAGAACAGTTTCTTAAAAACATCGACAAAACCTTCCCAAGTGGTGGGTAAGTTCTTTGCAGTCCTTAGGCCGTGCCACCAAGCAGTAGCTCAATAACCTTCCTCACAACCGACATAACCAATTTTTACAGCATCGGGCTTGGGATGGAGATCAAAGTGAGACTCCCAACGACCAAGCCAAGTGTTACTGGCCTCCTTGGTTCTTTCTTTCTTATCTCCCTTGAATCTGGCCTCCTCGGTTCTTTCTTTCTTATCTTCCTTGAATGGCATGACTATGAAAGAAGGTTCACCTTCTTTCTTGGACTCAATAGTCAATTCTTGGAATTTCTTTTCCAAAGCCATATTCTTGGCCTCATTCTAGCCAATTGATTCAAGGTAGTAGTGAGCAATTTCTCAATAGTGATCTCAGGTTGTATGCGAGATGCGGATTGGACTTGAGAGGTCTCTATCAGAGGGATCGCTCCAATAGTGTTCAAAATTTATTCCATGATGCAAGTTGCGTGTACACAAGTTGCGAGGTTCAGAAAATACACAAGCAAAATGAATGCTTGAAATTTTGATTGGAAGAACCTTAGCCAAGAAAGCATCTCATGTCCTTACCCCTCTGGAAATATGAGATGTGATTCAAGATCTAATAACTATGGTAACACTATGGTGTTTTAAAAACCATGGGGGAAAACATACCAAAGATGTCTTTCTCGGATCTCTTTCTTGAATACTCATGGCGGCTTCCCTAGGCTCAACCTTGGTTCTAGCATCAATGTAATTTCCTAGTTAGCCTTATATTAAAATGCCAACTCAACATGTATTGATATGGTCAAGAAAGTGTAAATTACGTGTAAAAACAAGTGCACTCGCAAGTAATATTCTAGTCTTGCGAGTAGCAAGCAAATGTTATGAAAAAAAAGAGAAAACTAAGCCACTACCTATAAGCGTCAAGAAGTGACGAAAACAAGGTTCAAAAAACCATGCGTTGTCTACTACAAAAAATTGCCACAAATAAATGGATGGTGTGAGGTATGCACATATCCATCCCTATCATGGCGGCTTCCCGAGGCTCAGCCATGGTTCTAGCATCAATGTAATTTCCTAGTTAGCCTTATATTAAAATGCAACCTCAACATGTATTGATATGGTCGAGAAAGTGTATTATATGCAAAAACAAGTGCACTCGCAAGTAATATTTTAGTCTTGCGAGTAGCAAGCAAATGTTATGAAAAAAGAAAGAAAAATAAGTCACTACCTATTAGCGTCAAGAAGTGACAAAAACAAGGTTCAGAAAACCATGTGTTGTCTACTAAAAATAATTGTCACAAATAAATGAAGTTCAGATCGTTGCCTGCCACAACCGGTTGTACGTGTGCGGAATACTAGTCAATCTAATGGAAAGGAAAAACAGAATACAAAAACTGAGAATGACACAGATTTTAATGTGGAAACCCGAACTGGGAAAAAACCACGTGGAGTCCACAAACTCCGAAACAGAACACTATGAGAGAAAGGAATACAATCAGAGATCTAAGAGGAAACGACCTTGAGATCCTGTTTAACCAACATGCGGCTATGGAGCTCCCACGCTTCAACTCACACTCGTTCACTCTCATAGTTACAGAGGCAACAACCTCGTCAACAATAACTTTACAATAACGCACTTATCTAACATGATTGCCCTAAGTACTTACATACTAATGTAACCTTTCGACTATTTAAAAGTTTAGCCTTCCGTGTTGGTTATCTCCATGATTTCTGGTTTCTTCTTACTTCCCATCTAGAGGGACCTGTTTCCTAACAAACTCCCCCTTCACTCCGGCATGGGATGTCTTACTACTTCGATCCGCTTCCGACATGCATCCAGCTTGTCGGGTATCAGTACTTTGGTCAACATATCTGACCCGTTCTCGGCCGTGTGGATCTTCGTCAGCATGAACTCTCGATCTTCTACTCGCTCCCGGATCTAGTATACCTTCGTTGGATGTGCTTCGCCCTAGAATGGTACGTTGCGATCTTAGCAGGGTGGATGGCACTTTGACTGTCACAATAGAGCCAATATTCATCTTGCCAGATACCGAGCTCTCCGATGAAGTCCTTCATCCATAAGATTTCCTTGACGGCTTCAACAACCGCCATGTACTCCGCCTCCGTGGTTGACAACGCAACCGTCTTCTATAGCCTGGACTGCCACGAAACAGTTGCCCCTGCATATGTCATTACATACCCAGATGTAGACCGGCAGGTATCCACATAAGCCGACATATCCGAATCGGTAAAACCGTCAAGTTGAGGTTTACCGGAGCCGAATCAGAGACACATATTCGAAGTGCCCTTCAAGTACCGGAGTATCTATTTGACCGCGTTCCAATGATCCTTGCCGGGATTGCTCATAAACCGACTCACCACTCCGATTGCGTATCCACTATCCGGTCGAGTACACACCATTGCGTACATTAAGCTCCCGACGGCAGAGGCATATGGAACCTTCATCATATCCGCCTTCTCTGCTTTCGTCTTCGGGCTTTGCTTACCGGATAATCTGTAGTTTGCCAGGAGTGTCGATCCGACCGGTTTCGCTTCTAACATGTTGAACCGGTGAAGCACCTTTGTCACATATTTCTCCTGTGACAACCCCAATTGCTTCTTTGACCGGTCCTGGATGATGTGCATCCCCAATACCTGTCTTTCTGGGCCCAAGTCTTTCATTGAGAAAGTTCGATTGAGAGCCTTCTTCAGCATCCGTATTTTGTCTTGGTCCCGTCCGACGATCAACATGTCGTCCATGTATAGAAGGAGTATCAGGAAGTCGCCTCCTTCGAACTTCTTCAGAAACATGCAGTGATCGGTTTGCGTTTTGTGATACCCTTGGTCAGTCATGAAGGAGTCGAACTTCCGGTACCATTGTCTGGGAGCCTGCTTCAGTCCGTACATGCTCTTCTTCAACCGGCAAACCAGGTGCTCCTTCCCTTTCTCCACGAATCCTTCCGGTTGCTGCATGTAGATCTCCTCTTCGAGGTCACCATGAAGGAATGCCGTCTTCACGTCCAGCTGCTCTACCTCGAGGTCCATGCTTGCCGCTATACTCAGCACCGTCCGGATGGAAGTTATCTTTACTAACGGGGAAAATATCTTGTCGAAGTCCACGCCCTTCTTTTGCTGGAACCCCTTCAACACGATCCTAGCTTTGCATCTCGGGGGGTTGTCGTCATCTCCCGGTTTCAACTTGTACACCCACTTGTTTCGAAGTTCCAGCTTTCCTTTTGGCAACTCCACCAATTCGTACATATGGTTCTCATGCAAGGAATCCATCTCATCCTGCATGGCACTTAACCATTTGCGGCTATGGGCGTCACTTTTAGCTTCCTCGAAGCTTTCTGGCTCCCCCTCATCGGTTAGCAACACGTGCTCTGGATCCGGAAATCTCCACGGGGGCCTTCTCTCTCTGAGAGGATATCTGCGTCCTTGGGCTTCGGTAACCGGCTACTATGTTTTCTCTTCATCCGAATCCGATATGGGGTCTTGTCCGGTTTCGGTTTCACCTATTCCTTCTTCTTCGGCCGGTTTTGTCTCCTCACCGTCACCGGCCGGTTCATCGAGGGCTAATTGGCTTCTTGCCGGTTGGAACTGCATTTCATCAAATTGAAAATTTTCCTTACCGGTCGACTCGGAGTTCATTATCTTCTTCTCCGACTCCCAGTCAACGAGCGTCTTGTCCTCCATGAAGATAATATCTCGACTCCGGAATACTTTCTAGTCGATAGGGTTCCACACTTGGTAACCGAACTCATCGTCGCCGTAACCGAGGAATATGCATGGCCGGGTCTTCGGATCTAACTTTCCTCTACGGTCTTTAGCTACATGCACGTATGCAAGACACCCGAATACCTTCAGATGCCGGTAGGACACTTCCTTACCGGTCCAGACTCTCTGCGGCGTGTCTCCATCCAAGGGTACTGAGGGTGATCTATTTATCACATATGTCGCCGTTGATAGTGCCTCAAGCCAAAATGTCTTGGGTTCATACTCCGGACCCTCTCCATTATGGTCTAGTTCATCCTCTTGGCCAACCCGTTTAGTTCCGGCGTCTTCGGCATGGTAAATTCGAGCCGGATTCCCTTCGAGCGGCAGTACTCCTTGAATTGCCCCTGGTATTCTCCTCCGTTATCTACTCGAACCGCCTTCAGCTTCTGGCCGGTGTCTCTTTCCACTCTTGCGTGGAGCTCTTTGAAGACGGACAACACCTGATCCTTCGTCTTCAATGGTGTGACCCACAACTTTCGGCTGTGGTCATCTATGAATGTCACGAAGTACTGCGATTTGGCATGTGACTTCGTGTCCACTTGACACACATCAGTATGCACCAACTCTAGTGGTGCATTACGTCTGATTGGTGGACTCGATCTGACACGAACCGCACGCTCCCTATATGCAACGCTCGGCCACAACTGAGCTTAGAATCATACACAGAAAACGGGAAATGAAACGCACGACACAAAGAAGAGAAGAGTACATAAGATGTTTATGTGGAAAACCCAACCTAGGGAAAAACCACGGCAGCCCACAGGCTACAAACTATCACTATGCTAGAATGAACAACAGTGAGTTCACGGAGGCAATGACCTCGTGTTCACGATCTTCGCCACAGGCGGCGGTTACAACAGAGGCAACGACCTCTTCCTCTCTCTCTCTCTCTCTCTCTCTCTCTCTCTCTCTCTCTCTGTACACAGTTACGCGATCTGATCTCGCGCAGACAACAATGAAATACTAAAAGTTTGCCCTAAGTCATACTTATACTGATATGACTTTTCAGCTATTTAAAAATATAGCCTCTATGGACTCTCAGAAACATATTTACGAATATGTCTCTTCATCCGGTGAGCACTCCTCACCGGGTCTTCACCATCCGGCTCTCCGTAGCCGAGTACTCCTCATCCGGTTCCGGCCTCGGCCTAGTTTGTTCATCAACACTGTTCTCCTCCCTTCCCATCCGGAGGGACTTGTCTCCCAACAAACTCCCCCTTCACTCCGGCATGTTGTGTCTTACTAGTCTGATCCTCTTCCGGCATGCGTCCAGCTTGTCGGTTGTCAGCACTTTGGTTAGCATATCTGACCCGTTCTCGGCCGTGTGGATCTTCGTCAGTGAAAACTCCTGGTCATCTACTCTTTCTCGGATCCAATGATATATTCGCTAGATATGCTTCGTCCGGGAATGGTAGGCCGCATTCTTAGCAAGATGGATGGCACTTTGACTGTCGCAATAGAGTCGGTATTCATCTTGCCGGATACCGAGCTCTCCGATGAAGTCCTTCATCCATAATATTTCCTTGCCGGCTTCCACAACCGCCATGTACTCCGCCTCCGTGGTTGACAATGCAACCATCTTCTGCAGCCTCGACTGCCACGAGACAGCTCCCCCTGCATATGTCATTACATACCCGGATGTAGACCGGCTGGTATCCACATCAGCCGACATGTCCGAATCGGTGAAACCGTCAAGTTGAGGTTTTCCGGAGCCGAATCGGAGACACATATTTGAAGTGCCCTTCAAATACTAGAGTATCCATTTGACCGCGTTCCAGTGCTCCTTGCCGGGATTGCTCATAAACCATTTCACCACTCCGACTGCGTATCCTATATCCGGTTGGGTACACACCATTGCGTACATCAAGCTCCCGACGGCAGAGGCATATGGAATCTTCATCATATCCGCCTTCTCTGCTTTCGTCTTCGGGCTTTGCTTACCGGATAACCTGTAGTTTGCCGTAAGTGTCGATCCAACCGGTTTCACTTCCGACATGTTGAACCGGTGAAGCATCTTTGTCACGTACTTCTCCTGTGACAGCCATAATTGCTTCACTGACCGGTTCCGGATAATGTGCATCCCCAGCATCTGCCTTGCCGGACCCAAGTCTTTCATTGAGAAGGTCCGTTGGAGTGCCTTCTTCAGCATCCGTATTTTGACTTGGTCTCGTCCGACAATCAACATGTCGTCCACGTACAGAAGGAGTATCAGGAAGTCGCCTCCTTCGAACTACTTCACAAACACGCAGTGATCGGCCTGTGTCTTGTGGTACCCTTGATCAGTCATGAAGGAGTCGAACTTCCGGTACCATTGCTGGGGGGCTTGCTTCAACCCGTAGAGGCTCTTCTTCAACCGGCATACCAAGTGCTCCCCTTTCTCCATGAATCCTTCCAGTTGCTGCATGTAGATCTCCTCTTCGAGGTCGCCGTGAAGGAATGTCGTCTTCACCTCCAGCTGCTCTACCTCAAGGTCCATGCTTGCCGCTATACTCAGCACCATCCGGATGGAGGTCATCTTTACAACCGGGGCAAATATCTCGTCGAAGTCCATGCCCTTCTTCTGCTGGAACCCCTTCACCACGATCCTGGCTTTGTATCTCGGGGGGTTGCCGGCATCTCCCGGTTTCAACTTGTACACCCACTTGTTTCAGAGTGCCCACTTTCCTTTCAGCAACTCCACCAATTCGTACGTATGGTTCTCATGCAGGGAATCCATCTCATCTTGCATGGCACTTAACCATTTGCGGCTATGGGTGTCATCCTTCGCTTCTTTAAAGCTTTCCGGCTCCCCCTCATCGGTCAGTAGAACATGCTCTGCATCCGGAAATCTCCGGGGCGCCCTTCTCTCTCTGAGAGGATATCTCTGTCTTCGGGCTTCGGTAACCGGCTCCTCCATTTGCTCTTCATCCGAATCTGATTCGGGGTCTTGGCCGGTTCCGGTTTCAGCTTCCTCTACTTCTTCTTCAGCCTATTCAGTATCCTCACCGTAACCGGCTGGTCCCTCGAGTGCTAACCGGTCTCTTGCCAGTTGGGTCTGCTCATCGTAGAGTCGCTCCTTACCGGTCGACTCAGAGTTCATTATCTTCTTCTCCGACTCCCAGTCGGCGAGCGTCTTGTCCTCCATGAAGATAATATCTCGACTCCGGAATACCTTCTTGTCGACTAGGTCCTACACTCAGTAGCCGAACTCATCGTCACCGTAACCGAGGAATATGCATGGCTGGTTCTTTGGATCTAACTTTCCTCTCCGGTCCTTAGCTACATGCATGTACGCGAGACACCCGAACACCTTCAGATGCCGGTAGGATACTTCCTTACCGGTCCACACTCTCTGTGGCGTATCTCTGTCCAAGGGTACTGAGGGTGATCTATTTATCGCATATGTCACCGTCGACAATGCCTCAACCCAAAACTTCTTGGGTAGTTTTGCATGCGCTAGCATACTCCGGACCCTCACCATTATGGTCCGGTTCATCCTCTCGGCCAGTCCGTTTAGTTCCCGTGTCTTCGGCACAGTAAATTCGAGCCGTATTCCCTTCGAGCGACAATACTCCTCGAACTGCCCCCAATATTCACCTCCGTTATCTGCTCGAATCGCCTTCAACTTCCGGCCGGTTTCTCTTTCCACTATCGCGTGGAGCTCTTTGAATACGGATAGCACCTGATCCTTCGTCTTCAACGGTGTGGCGCACAGCTTCCGACTGTGGTCATCAATGAACGTCACGAAGTACTGTGCTCCGGCATGTCACTTCGTGTTTACTTGACACACATCCGTATGCACCTTATCCAGTGGTGCATTACGTCTCATCGGTGGCCTTGGTCGGAAGGAGGTCCGGTTTTGCTTACCGGTCAGACAATCAATGCACTTCTCCAAGTGCACGTTCTTCACTGGAATGAGGTTGTCGTCTGCAAGCCTCTTCATCCCCTTCTCGCTCATATGACACAGCCTCTTGTGCCACAGCTCACCGGCAGTGTCGGATGCCATGTTCACTTCTTCCGGACATAACCGGGCATTCATCAGGTACAGTGTGTTGACCTTCCGGGCCCGAGCCACAATCAGGCTCCCTTTGCTGAACTTCATGACACCGTTCTGGATGCTACCCATGTAGCCTTCATCATCTAGCCGACCGGCTGATATCAGGTTCTGACGAACCTCCGGAACGTGTCGGACATCCTTCAACAGCAACTTGCTTCCGGTTGGTGTTGTCAGCCACACGTCTCCTATGCCGACAATTCGGCATGTACCTTCATTCCCCATCTGGACACAGCCGTGATCACCGGCTGAGTAGAATGAGAAGCATTTCCGGTCTGGGGTAAGGTGGAACGACGCTCCGGAGTCTACCACCCAGGTCGTCTCATCGCCGGCAAGGTTTATCTCATTCTCCTCGGTGATGAGCATCAACTCTTCTTCACTTGCCGTGATTGCCGTCGTTCCCTTCCGGCCCGGCCCCCTCCGGTCTTTACCGTTCCGGTCCGGTATCCGCTTTGAATCGGTACCGTCGGTTTCCTTGTCTTTTCGGAAATGCCGACAGTTCTTTTGGAAGTGTCTCGGCTTGCCGCAATAAAAGCAAGTAGGCCTCCCCCTTGACTTTGATCATGTCCCCCACTTCTCCCGGTTCTGGGGACTATGGTTTCTATGTCTTACGCGTTCCGATTCGGTAAGGAGCGCTTCGGAGTCGGAGCTCGTATTCTTATCTTTCCGACGCGCCTCCTCATCTAGCAAGCTCAGCTTTACTCTTGCTAGGGATAACCGCTTTCCTTCCGGCCCGGCGTTGCCCAAAGTGACAACCAACATCTCCCAGCTATCCGGGAGGGAACCGAGCAGGAGTAGCGCTAGTACCTCATCGACGAGAGGTACTTCCAATGAAGTTGCCTGGTGGATCAGCCCCTGGAAGGCATTCATGTGCTCCGCCATGCTGGAGCCATCTTGGTACTGGAGTCTTACTAGCTTCCGGAATACCGAAACCTGATGAACAACATTTTTGTTCTGAAACATAATGCCGATCTTCTCCCAGAGCTCATGAGCCTTGCTCTCTTCATTGAAGTTGTTGTATAGGCTCATGTCGATGAAGCACCGTATGTACGCCGTTGTCTTCATGTGCATCACCTCCCATATCGTGGCATCGATTTTGTCTGGTCTCTTGTCCCCAAACTGAACCGGCAACCAAAGATCTTTAACCACAAGCATATCCCTCATCTTCGACTTCCATACTGAATAGTTGGAGCCGGTGAGCTTGAACATGCCGCCCAACGATTCGTCTATTTTCTGTGTCGTTTCGCTCTGATACCACTTGACAGGAACCGCACGCTCCTTATACGCAACGCTCAGCCACAACTGAGCTTAGAATCATACACAAAAAACGGGAAATGAAACACACGACACAAAGAAGAGAAGAGTACACAGGATGTTGACGTGAAAAACCCAAACTAGGGAAAAACCACGGCAACCCACAGGCTGCAAACTATCACTATGCTAGAATGTACAACAGTCAGTTCACGGAGGCAACGACCTCATGCTCACGATCTTCGCCATAGGTGGCGGTTACAATAGAGGCAGCGACCTCTTCCTCTCTCTCTTTCTCTCTCTCTGTACACAGTTACGCGCTCGGATCTCGCGCAGACAACAATAAAATACTAAAAGTTTGCCCTAAGTCATACTTATACTAATATGACTTTTCAGCTATTTACAAATATAGCCTCTATGGACTCTCAGAAACATATTTACGAATATGTCTCTTCATCCGGTGAGCACTCCTCACCGGCTCTTCACCATCCGGCTATCCGTAGCTAGGTACTCCTCATCCGGTTCTCACCGGGTCTGCACCATCCGGCTCTCCGTAGCCGGGTACTCCTCATCTGGTTCTCACCGGGTCTGCACCATCCGGCTCTCCGTAGCCAGGTACTCCTTATCTGGTTCTCACCGGGTCTGCACTATCCGGCTCTCCGTAGCCGGGTACTCCTCATCCGGTTCTCACCGGGTCTGCACCATCCAGCTCTCCGTAGCCGGGTACTCCTCATCCGGTTCTCACCGGGTTTGCACCATCCGGCTCTCCGTATCCGGAGGGACCTGTCTCCCAACACGATCGGAAGGAGGTCCGGTTTTGTTTACCGGTCAGACAATCAGTGCACTTCTCCAAGTGCACGTTCTTCACTGGAATGAGGTTGTCGTCTGCAAGCCTCTTCATCCCCTTCTCGTTCATGTGACACAACCTCTTGTGCCACAACTCACCGAAAGTGTCAGATGCCACGTTCACTTCCTCCGGACATAACCGGGCATTCATCAGGTACAAAGTGTTGACTTTCCGGGCCTGAGCCACAATCAGGCTCCCTTTGCTGAACTTCATAACACCGTTCCGGATGCTACCCGTGTAGCCTTCATCATCTAGCCGACCGGCTGATATTAGGTTCAATCGAACCTCCGGAACATGTCGAACATCCTTTAGCAGCATCTTGCATCCGGTTGATGTTGTCAACCACGCATCTCCTAAGCTGACAATTCGGCATGTACCTTCATTCCCCATTCGAACACGGCCGTGGTCACCAGTTGAGTAGGATAAGAAGCATTTTCTATCTGGGGTCAAGTGGAACGACGCTCCGGAATCGAGCACCCAGGTCATCTCGTCGCTGGCAAGGTTCAGCTCACTCTCCTCAGTGATAAGCATTAGCTTCTCTTCGTTTGCTATGATTGCCATCGTTCCTTTCCGGTCCTGCCCTCGCCGATCCGAACCGTTTCGGTCTGATGAATTCTTCGAATCGGTAAATGTTGATAGTTCTTCTGGAAGTGCCCCGACTTCCCGCAGTAGAAGCAAGTAGGCCTCCCTGTTGACTTTGACCGTGTCCCCGATTTTTCCCGGTTCTGGGGACTCCGGTTCCTTTGTCTTCCACGTTCCGATTTAGAAAGGAGCGCTTTTGAGTTGGGGATCGGTTCCTTGTCCTTCCGACGCGCCTCCTCGTTCAGGATGCTTGTCTTCACCGTCTGCAAAGACAAGTTCTCTTATTGGCAGGAGGTGCTGAGAGTAACCACCAAGTTCTCCCAGCTTTCCGGCAACGTACACATCAACATGATTGCTTGCATTACATTATCCAAGGGGAACTTGATCGCTGCAAGTTGATTTACATACCCCATGAATGTGCTTACGTGTTCAACCATGCTCTCGCCGTCTCTGTATTTCAGGTTTACTATTTTCCTCATCAATGAGGTTTTGTTGAGCGCATTCTTCCTCTCATAAAGACCCAACAACTTCTGCCACATCTCGTGGGCATTCGTGTCGTTTGCCACGTGCTGAAGGACACTTACGTTGACACACTGTCGGATAGTGGCCACATCTTTCCTATTTAGAAGCTTCCAATCCGACTCCAATACCCCCTTTGGTATTTCTGATCTATCGATTGGCTCGTACAGGTCTTTTACAATGAGAAGGTCTTCCATCTTAATCTTCCAGTCTGCATAGTTCTGTGAATTTAGAACCATCATACATGGGAAGCCGCTCCCACCTCCTTCCATTTTCTGTGTTGCTCGCTCTGATACCAGTTTGAAGTTCAGATCGTTGCTGGCCACAACCGGTTGTACGTGTGTGGAATAATAGTCAATCTAATGGAAAAGAAAAACAGAATACAGAAATTGAGAATGACACAGATTTTAACGTGGAAACCCGAACTGGGAAAAAACCACGTGGAGTCCACAAACTCCGAAACAAAACACTATGAGAGAAAGGAATACAATCAGAGATCTCAGAGGCAACACACTCGAGATCCTGCTTCGCCAACAGGCGGCTATGGAGCTCCCACGCTTCCACTCACACTCGTTCACTCTCACAGTTACAGAGGCAACAACCTCATCAACAGTAACTTTACAATAATGCACTTATCTAACATGATTGCCCTAAATACTAACATACTAATGTAACCTTTCGACTATTTACAAGTTTAGCCTTCCGTGTTGGCTATCTCCATGATTTCCAAGTTGCTCATCAACACGGTTCTTCTCACTTCCCATCCGGAGGGACCTGTTTCCTAACAATAAATGGATGGTACGAGGTATGCACATATCCATCCTTATCTGGTGGTTGTAATTTGCAGAAGTTGATACAAGTGGTGGTGGTGTTGCGCGCAAAGATGCAGTACTCAACTCTATGAGTAAAACATCAATAGGGGAATTCATGTGGTTTTACTCGAGTTCTAAGGCTCGATAACATAAGTTAAACCTAGATGACTCATTGGAGAAATGGTTCAAAAAGGGGCATGATGCCCACTCACGAAAAAATAGTTTACATGGAAGCGTTACATCATCGGTAAACACACGTAAATACTTTAAACGTGAAAAGTAATGGTAAAAAAGAGAGAGTGAAGTGTGAGTGGGTAGATGAAAATCACAAGAAAATCTTAATAAGAAAGAGGGAAGATAACTTGTGTAATTAATAAATAAGTAGAATAATAATCAATTAGGTGTATGAAACATTAAACATGCCATAAAGTAAGAAACTCTAGGGTAGTTGACATGTACCTCCTCAAGACCACCACATCCTATAGAATCGGCCAAGTGATGGCTCAATAGAGGGTAGAGTGGCATAGGTAAGCGATATACACCTCGTCAAGGCCACAATATCCCATAGAATCGGCCAAATGATGGTGTTAGAACCAAGAATAAAAGATAAAGTGATGGAAGAGGGATATAAGAGAACACGAGAAGAAATGAACGAATGGGTGTATTAAGATAGAGAAAGAAAGAGAATGGATACAAGATATGTAATGAGAGCTAAATACTGGTGTTGATTCGAATTGATTTGAGAATACATGTATGCCCTTATTTATAGGTTCCTATAGAATAACTTTGAGATTTCTATAATGTTCTTTAATGTTCTAGGACATTCTAGAACAACCTAGAATGATCTAGAGTTTTTACAATAATCAATGTAATACAAAAAGTAGCTTTTATCCTCTCATATGACAATAAGCTATCTTAATGGTTGAGGTTTTCAATTATGGATTAGACGGTTTGAGGTTCAAGTCCGGGTGACACCATAATGGTCAATTTGTTCATGACACTATCCCTCCTCCGAGAACGCCGAGTGGAAGTCGGCGTTCACATTGTAGGGCCGGCTTTGTTTGGATAGTGGCGATGGAAGTCGTCGATAAGAGCTTGAGCATTACAAATGTTATCGACAGGTTCCCAAGTGAGATCACTCGAAGGATAGCCAAGCCAATCACCTAGATAATAAAGTTTATTGTGCACAATCTTAGAATCGAGAATAACAACTACCTTGTATTCGGGGCCATCAACCAGTTTGACAGAAGGCGGTGGTGGTACGACACAATTAGGAATTAAAGAGGTGTGGCAAGGTTCTGAAAGAGAGCTATGAACGAAGGCGGTGGTGGTACAACACAATTAGGAATTAAAGAGGTGTGGAAAGGTTCCAAGAGAGAGCTATGAAAGACTGGGTGAAGCCACATATGTGCAGGAAGGTTAAGACGAAATGTTGCATCATTAATCCACGCTATGATGACAAAAAGACCTAAGCGTTGATAATTGAGCTTAACACACAGTCGGGTAGTCTTGATGTGACGACAAAGCAACCATACTCGGTCACCAACCTTAAAAGGAAACCTAAGACAATGCCAAGTGGTCTTATGGTGTGCTTGCGCTTTTTGAAGATGTGAAGATAACTCAAATTGGATTTGTTGTAGTCGGTGGAGGTGATACTCCGCACTAGGGTTTCGTGACACCTCAAGAAGATCCAAGATACACCATCGAGGGTGGTTGCCAGTGTAGGTAAAGAAAGCTGTAACTTTGGTAGAAGAGTATACCGTGTTGTTGTATGCAAACTCGACATGATGTAAAATATTACTCCAATCATCTTGTTGATAACTGATGAAGCATCGAAGATACAATTCGAGCTTTTGATTTGTGCGCTCTATTGGTACGTTAGTTTGTGGATGATAAGTGTCATGATATGGCAAGACTCGAACCCATAACCTTATGGTACATGGGTCTGGGTCGCCTCTTGACCATTAGACTATATGTTGTAATATAAAGGATATTATTTTCATTTAAGTTTTACTATAAAAAATTGATGTATATTCTAGATTTCTCTGGAACATTTTAGAAACTTCAGGAGTACTCCTGAGAACACTATAAAAAGAGGCACAAGGCATTATTTCGAACCAAATCGCGCCAATCTTAAGCCTCCTAGCTACTATTGTATATTCTCTTAACATAATATATATATTTTGTCATCATCATTCTCTCTCTCTCTCTCTCTCTTTCTCACTCACTCACTCTTTCCTTCTCTCGAGAGTTCTACACCTCCCTTAGTACTAGTCCTCGTCTTTTAATGCAAATTCCTTCTCTGTCTCAATACTGTTCTTGACAATACTTCTCTATCTTAGTACTGCTCCTGGTAGTTTGAACCGATTTTGGTCTCCTTCCTTCTCTTCCTTTATCTTCTTACTTCTCCCTCCCTTCATACTAATCTCTTATTCCTCTTTTATCTCATACTATGGCCATTGTTAGCGCTCCAGAATATCAATCCGTTTTTTAGCCGAAGAGAGTTTGTAGGAGATTTTGAGACTTGCCCATAGGTGCTTCCAAAAGTGTGAGATAAATTGAGGAGCTCGATCGCTAATAATATCATTGGGAGACCATGATGGCGAAACACCTCACGCATAATGAGATTTGTAGTTTCTTCATTACTAATGGTCTTTACACATGATACAAAATGTGTCATCTTTGTGAACTGATCCACTACTGTTAAAATACTATCAAAGCCTTTGGAAGGTAGCAGATTGAAATCCATAGAAATAGACTGCCATGGCTTGCTGGGAGGTGGTAATGGTTGTAGTAAGCCATAAGGATGATGCCTAGGTATTTTGGCACGATAGCAGGTGTCACATGTGCGAACGTAATCTTCGACAAATTTTTGCAAGTGAGGCCACCAAAATGAATGTTTCACCAACTCAATGGTCTTGGCAATACCAAAATGTCCAGCCAGGGGGGCATCATGACAATGTTCTAACACTTGAAGTCAGGGTGATTCGTTAGGGACGTAAAGGAGATTGTTGTAGAAGAGTAAGCTATCTTGCCACTTGAAGTCCTGATAATGTTGAGATGACCCTTGCAATGTGGAGCACGATGGACGACTTGAACCAATGTGGGATAAGACATCCTTAGCGAAATCATCAGAGTGAACTTGTTGCCGAATAGTGTCAAGAAGGCTAGAATCAAGTGGCGTGGCATAAATTGCTGTTGCCTGTAACTTTGATGGCCCAAGGAGAATCTGATTTTGATAGTCAAAGGCCGCATATCCAAGTCGAAGAGCTAGATATGAACGCTGAGACAAAGCATCTACTTTCCCTTGTTGTTTTCAAGGGCGAAAAATGATCTTGAAATCGAAACACGTTAGAAATTGGGCCCACCGAACTTGTCGTCTACTTAATACTCACGCTGTTTGAAAATATGTGAGATTTTTGTGATCACTATAAATGAGAATCTGATGAGACGATCCTTCTAGAAAATGACGCCATTGCTCGAATGAGTCAACCACAGCTAGTAACTCCTTGTCATGCACCTCATAGTTTATCTCCGAAACGGTAAATTTTCTCGAGTGAAACACGACTAGATGAGCCTACCTGTCCTTGGCTGGTTGCGATAGGATACACCCCAATCCGAAGTCTGACACATCCGCCTCAATAGTAAATGGCTTTTCGGGATCAATATGCGCTAGGGTAAGTGTTGATGTGAAAGCCTCTTTCAGCAAAGTAAAAACCTTGTCTGCTTCGATACTCCAAAAAAATGCTTGATTTTTCTTGGTGAGTTGGGTGAGGGGCAACACAATGCTTGAATAATTACGTATGAATTTGTGATAGAATTTCGCAAATCTGAGGAAACACCAGACGTCCTAAACTGAGCATGGGGGTTTCCATTCCAATATTGTTTGGACTTTTTCCGGATCTATGAAAATACCCTTGGATGAAATAGTGTATCCCAAAAATTCGATTTGTTTGCAATCAAAACTGCATTTCTCAAGTTTTGGCATAAAGACCATACTTTCTTAGGCGTTCAAGTACTTTCCGCACATGTATATCATGCTCTTGTGTTTTAGAGTAAATCAACAGATCATCTAGGTAGATGATGAGAAAGATATCCAAGAAATCCCGGAAAATGTCATTTGCCATATGTTGAAATACTGCGGGTGCATTTGTGAGCTCGAAAGGCATGACTGTATACACAAAATGACCATACCGAGTACGAAATGCAGTTTTCCACTCATCTCCCGGTTGAATTCGAACAAGATTATATGCACCCCTTAGATCAATTTTGATAAAATACTTTGCCCCACCAATGCATTCTAAGAGACTGGAGATTAACTGTAGAGCATACCTATTCCTTATGGTGACTTTATTTAAGCCTTGATAGTCCACAACCAAACGAAGGGAGTTGCCATCCTTTTTCTTCACAAAAAAGATAGGAGCACCAGTTGGAGACTTTGAATGTCGAATAAACCAATGTGCAAAATTTTCCTCGATGTATTCTCGAAGAACCTCAAGCTCAGTGGATGATAAATTGTAAATCGAACCCCACGGTGGCTCTTTTCCTAGTTGGAGATCAATAGGCTAGTCGTACGACCGATGCTTTGGAAGAACACTAGCTTTGACTTTGTCAAAAACATCAACATAGTCTTGATATTTTATGGGAATTTGGATGTCTAAATTCCCTTGAGTGTCACTAGAAGGTGTCATTGATACTGCAAATAAGAAAAGGTCCTCCTTGCCTCCAGCTTAGCGCAATTGTTGCAATGTGATGGCTGAAATTTGATGAAAAGGAGATGGTGCATTGGTAGAGGGTCAGAGCATGCTACAGTGTACCAACTTTTGGCCAAAACTTTAGATTCCATGTGGAGGAAAAACTTAAAAAAGTAAAAGTAAATCCAATATTTGGGTTTAAAAAGTTGATCACTTGTGTGAAAATTAAAAGTCACATTCAATGAAAATAGATTTCAAATATGAAAAAACATCACTTGTGTAAAATCCTAGGTAATGTTGTACGGAGGTCTTAACTATATAAGATCTCTAGTAGTTAGTCAATCATGAAGATAGTTAGTCAGTGTCTCTTCCACTTTGTCTCTCTATCTCTCTTGGCTCGAAGGTTTATCTCGAACTATCAATTAGTCTCTCTCTCTCTACACTCGGTGATTCCCTAGGTTCGTACCTCCTCTCTCTATCACTCTTTCCTTCCCCCTTCTACTCGTTCACGTTCTCAGAAGTGTGGTTTTCTCACCGTGTTCCCTTCGCATCGGTCTCTGCTCTACTGGTCGTGTTCCCTCTACCTCCAAGTGTTCCCTCTACCTGGTGTGTTCCCTCTAGTACCTAGTTCCCTCTACTTGGTGTGTTCCCTCTACCTGGTACATGTTCTATTGTATGTTTGATTCTATCTGTTTTTATCATTTAGGGTTTGGTTGTTGTTGTTGTTATCCCTTGATCATTTGAGTGCTTTGTAAATGCATATGCCTGAATTTGAGAGTCTTGTACATGCTTATGTCATTTTCTATAGGTGCTTGAATTTTGTAAATCTGCAACCATAACGATGTTTGGGACATGTTTATCTGTATATTTGATTCTATATGTTATTATCATTTAGGGTTTTGTTGTTGTTGTTCTCCCTTGATCATTTCAGAGTTTTGTACATGCATATGCTTGAATTTGAGAGTCGGTCAACATGCTTATGTCATTTTCTATAGGTGCTTGAATTTTGTACAACCCCAACCTTAATGACATTTGGTACATGTTCTATTGTATGTTTGGTTCTATGTGTTATTGTCATTTAGGGTTCTTGAATTTTGTACATGTTGATATATTGAAAGAGGGTTCTTGTTAAATGATCTTGATCTTGTACTTGTTCTTGTCATCCTTATTATTCTTGTTTTCCTACCTGATTTAGAACTATTATGATGCATGTATATATGTTGTGTATTGGGAGTTAACATTATGTTTCATATCCAACATCTCCTTGAATTGTATATTATTTAATATTGTTTACTATTGTTGTGCATGATTTACTATTATTTACCATTGTTGTGCATGTGAGGTGAAGAAGAGAGACAAGATTCTAATGACAAGGAAGACACCCACGAAGAAGAAAATGGTCAAAGAAAATGTCAACACACCATGCAAAGAAAAAAAAAGGACCCCCATCAAAGAAAGTAAGATGACCCCCACTAGAGGGAGGTCAAAGTTTTCAACAACTCGGGGCAAGAAGATTCACTCAAACATCCTTCGAGGTACAAAATTAGGATGAGGTTATTTCCTTCCTACACGACTTGACACTTATGAAGACGTAGACATGTGGATGATGAAAACTTGGGGCTCATCACAACCCGAGATAAGGAGAGTTTCCACCTCACTCAATTGAAGAAGGATTATATCACTGAACTAAAGTCACGATATGAACAAGTTTATGATATGAAACATATCCTAAACAATGAGGTAGGATTTGTCTTTGCACGTGCATTTTCATGTGAACTCCATGGTGGCATTGAAGTTGATTGGGAAGATTTTGCTCATCATCGATCATCACATTATAGAGGGTCCTTAAGTACCAACACTACAATGAAGTCTGAGGGTACCTCTCATATTGAAATCCCAACTCAGACATCTGTGTTGACTCAACAAATTGTAAAACAGAAAGTGACACTGACAAAAAAACATGAAGAACGATTATTGTGTTGTATAGCTTCCATGCAAACAAAAATGCAAGCACTGTTGGCCGATTTGGAAGAAGTTTCATCTGGTGAGATGGCAGCAGAGAAACAATTCACATCTATGTCGAATACATACGAATGGATTGCATCAACAATCCAAAATTCTGAAAGCGATGTGTTAAAAGAGGAGTTGAAGAAGGAGCTCACAACTATGGGTACTCATCTGGAAGCATAGAAGAAAGATATAAAGACATGGCGGTCTTCTTGTTATGAAATTGATAAGCAATTATCAACCTTAAAGCTACATTCAGAGAACCTAACATGTTTGATTAATGGTCTAAAAGAAAAACGTTTAGACACTCTGTGTCCAGATGTAGTTGAGCACCCCGCTTGCATGGAAAGTACAATTACAAACATTACTATATCATGGTAATGGTTTATGTTTCTGTACGAAAATAACGCTCGGCAACAACCAAGTCTTCAACAAGGAATAGAAGAGAACAAACTAAAACTAAGATGACACAGGATGTTTACGTGGAAAACCCTAAACGGGAAAAACCACGGGAGCCCACGGACTCCAACTATCATTATGAGAGGAGGAATACAAAGTGAGACTCAGAGGCAACGACCCCGAGCTCTATGTCTTCGCCAATGGCAGTTACAAACAGAAAACTAGTTCTGTATCTCTCTCACTCTCACTCACTCTCTGTATACTACAACTCTACGGCCACTCACAAGAATCACATCACTCTTAAAGTGATTGCCCTAAGTCATATTTATACTTATATATGAAATTTGGGCTATTTACAAATATAGCCTCGATGGGCTCACTATGAAACATATTTACACATATGTCCTTTGATCCGGTTTGCATCGGATCCATCCAGATTCACTCGATCCGGTTTTCGGGTTTCATCCGGAACCTTTCCGGATCTAGTTCCTTCAACCGGCTCCTCCGGTTCTCGTCCAGATCCCATCCGGAGGGACCGAATTCCTAACAAACTCCCCCTTCACTCTGGCATGGGATTTCTCGTTAATCCGATCCGTTTCCGGCACATGTCCAGTTTGTTAGCTTACAACACCTTGGTCAGCATATCTGATCCAGTCTCCTTGGTGTGAATCTTCATCAGCACGAAGTCTTGATCTTCTACTCTCTCTCGGATCCAATGATACCTCTGCTGGATGTACTTCGTCCGGGAATGGTAGGTCACATTCTTCGCAAGGTGGATGACACTTTGACTATTGTAGATGAGCCGGAATTCCTCCTGCCGGATCCCTAGCTCTCTGATGAAGTCCTTCATCCAGATTATCTCCTTGCCTGCTTCCACAATTGCCATGTACCCCACTTCCATTGTCGATAGTGCCATAGACTTCTGCAGCCCCGACTGCCACAATACGGCTCCCCCTGCATAAGTCATGACATATCCGGATGTAGACTGGTTGGTATCCGCATCAACCGACATATCTGAATCTGTGAATTCGTCAAGTTGGGGTTTACCGGAGCCAAACTGGAGACACATACTCGAGGTTCCTTTCAGATATTGGAGTATCCACTTGACCGCGTTCCAGTGCTCTCTTCCCGGATTGCTCATGAACTGGCTGACTACTCCGACAACATATACAATATCCGGCCAGGTGCACACCATTGCGTACATTAAGCTTCCGACAATAGAGGCATATGGTATCTTCGTCATATTTGACTTCTCTACCTTTGTCTTTGGGCTCTGGTTTCTGGAAAACTTGCAATTTGCCGGAAGTGTCGATCCGACCGGTTTCGCTTCCAACATGTTGAACCTTTGAAGCACTTTTGTCACGTACTTTTCTTGTGATAACCACAATAGCTTCTTCTTCTGGTCCCAGATGATGTGCATCCCTAAGATTTGTCTTGCCGCACCCAAATCTTTCATGGAGAAGGTCCGGTTCAAGGCCTTCTTCAGCATCCCGATTTTGGTTCGGTTCGGTCTGACGATCAACATGTCATCCACGTGAAGAAGGAGTATCACGAAATCTTCTTCGTCGAATTTCTTCACAAACATGCAGTGACAGGCTTGCATTTTGTGGTACCCTTGATCCATCATGAAGGAGTCAAACTTCCAGTACCATTGTCGGGGAGCTTGCTTCAAGCCGGATAGGCTCTTCTTCAACCGATAAACCAGGTGCTCCTTCCCTCTCTCCACAAATCCTTCCGGTTGCTGCATGTAGATTTCTTCTTCGAGGTCACCATGGAGGAATACCGTTTTGACATCTAGTTGCTCTACCTCGAGGTTCATGCTTGCCGCTATGCTCAACACCATCTAGATGGAAGTCATCTTAACTACTAGGGGAAAGATCTCGTCGAAATCCACTCCTTTCTTCTGGTGGAACCCCTTCACCACAATCCGGGCTTTGTAGCTTGGTGGATTTCCTGTTTTAGCTTGTACACCCACTTGTGCCGGAGTGCCCTCTTTCCTTTCGACAACTCCATCAATTCGTATGTGTGGTTCTCATGTAGGGAATCCATCTCGTTCGGCATGGCACTCAACCACTTGCGACTGTGGGTGTCTTTCATTGCTTCTTCGAAGCTTTTCGTCTACTCCTCATAGTTCACAATACGTGCTCTGCATCTGGAAATCTCCGAGGGGCTCTTCTCTCTCTGAGAGGGTATCTCCGTCCTTGCTTTTTGACTACCGGTTCCTCCGTTTGTTCCTCATCCTCCTCCAATTCAAGATCTTGTACGGTTCCAGTGTCTTCTTCTTCTTCGGTCGGTTCGGTTTCTACTCCGAATCCATCCGGTTCTTCGAGTGTCATCCGGCTTCCGGTCGGAAGGATCCTCAGCTTCTTCAACTGATCTTTGCCTGGCGACCTGGAATTCATTATCTTTTTCTCTGACTCCTAGTCGACAATGGTCTTATCCTCCATGAAGATAATATCACGACTCCAGAATACCTTCTTGTCGACCAGATCCCACACTCGGTAACCGAACTCATCATCACCATATCCAAGGAATATGCATGGCATGGACTTTGGATCTAGCTTTGCTCTCTTGTCATTT
>NW_028230819.1:0-29852 GCF_043228905.1 Azolla caroliniana | reverse complement strand
ATGGGATGAACAAGGCCCAACAAGAACCGGCATCCGCCAAATGATGCAGGCCCGGTGAGGAGTACTCACCGGATGAAGGGACATATTCATAAATATGTTCCTGAGAGCCCATTGGGGCTATATTTGCAAATAGCCGAATAGTCATATCAGTATAAATATGACTTAGGGCAAACCTTTGTGAGAGAGTTGGTCGTGTCATTATCGTTGTTGTGATAATTCAGAGTGTAACTGTGTATAATGAGAGAGAGAGAGAGAGAGAGAGAGAGAGAGAGAGAGAGAGAGAGAGAGAGAGAGGAAGAGGTTGTTGCCTCTGTTGTAACCCCTTGGTGGCGAAGCGAGGGAGCAAGAGGTCGTTGCCTTTGTGCCCCATTGTTGTAATCTTAATATAGTGACATTTTGTAGTCTGAGGGCCACCGTGGTTTTTCCCATATTTGGGTTTTCCACGTTAACATCCAATGCACTCTCTTCTTTACTGTTTCATGTGTTGATACACCTCTTCACATCCCTGTTTTCTGTGATTGATCCGACGACTCGGTTGTAGCCGAGCATAGTAGAGGAGAGCGTATTCCTATCAACCCTAAACTCCTTTATAGAGTTTCTTAGTACATTCCAAGATACCTTATGTTATCTTGGCACACTTATAGTTATTCATCTAGTTACCTCTAAATAACCCCTAACTAAACTAAGGTATTACTCCCCTAACCTTGGTTATAGCTATGTGGCTTAGGTCGGGGGTTTGGCCCTGTGGTTTTACCACGCAATCCCACAGCTCTCCTTTCCGAAAAACGTGTGTGTGTGTGTGTGTGTGTGTGTGTTAGCTTTGCCTAATGGCGCCTCTGATCCGTCGTTGTGGGAGCTACCTCTGATGAGTTGCCATTACAAATGACATCCAAGTTGGTCGTGGTCGATGGCGTCTCAGTTTCATCTTGCTTGCTGGCTGGGACTGAAGGGCTTTTTGATTCGTCATCATCAGGGACATCATCGTGAGTTGATTCTTCTTGTGATGCTTGAGTTGTTTTAGTATCTATGGAGTGCTTGACATACGGCTTCATCTGAATCACGTGCGCATAGGTCATTCGTCCATTAGCATCTCGGCGAAGGGAATAGGTGTTGGTTCTCATTGATCGAATAACAGTAAAAGTGTTGATCCATCTATGCATCATTGATTCATTGAGTCCCTGTCGCCTGATTGGGAAATAGACTAGGACCTTTGCTCCAGTTGCGTACTCTATCACACGTCGGCCTTTATCGTAGCACTGCTTTGGTCGTGATTGAGCTAGTTGTAGGTTCTTGTGTATGCTTAGCCATAAGATAGGTTGGAGTTGTTGCATGTGTAGCCACCAATCCATTGCGTCGATTTGAGTATTTTTGTTGGCTAGGTCCACCTTGATGTCGGGAGCTAGGTGGCGATCTCGCCCATATAGTGCTCGAAAAGGGTTGATTCGAGTCAAGGCTTGCACGAGGTGTTATACACATGCGTGATGAAGGGTAGGATCAAGTCCCGCGTTGTGTGTAATGGGTCGATGAATGCGGTAAGTTGTTGTTTAATTGTCTTATTCATCCGTTCTGTCAAACCGTTCATCTGGGGGTGATATGTTGAGGTAAAGATATATTGAATGCCTAACTATGTGGCTAATGCTTGCAGTACCTCTCCGCTAAATTGTGTTCCTTTATCTGATAGGATGCGAGCTGGGCAACCATGTGAGAAAACAATCCGCTCCATCAACTTTGTTGCTATGGTGATAGCCCGTGCGTCCGGAATTGTTGTGGTTTCGGTCCATCGCATCAAGTATTCGAAGATGACTAAAATATACCCATTTCTTGCATAGGATTCAGGAAAAGGGCCGATGATATCCCATCCTATTAACTCAAAGGGTTCAGAGACGGTAATAGGCTGGAGTAGGTTGTCATTGGAATGGGGTGGTTTAATCGGTTGACATGATTGCCATTGTTTGATGTAATCCGCGATCATTTTACGCATTTGCAACCAATAATACTAGAAGACAACTCTTTTCCAGAACCTTGTGGAATCTGAGGTGGCCAAACATCAGATGATCATGAAAAAATTGCATATATAAATTTTGCAAACTATATTGCATGTAGATTCGTGGTTGTTTCCTTGTTTGTATAAAGTGTCACGAAGACATACATTTATTTTGGCCTTACAAGGATTCGAGCCCACGACGTCTTGGTCTATATGTTAGACCTTTAACCATTATAATAACATATATGATATATAGTTATAATAAATATATTATTAGTTATTACAAGATATTTAGAGTATTCTAGAACATTCTAGGATATTCCATGATTATATTAAATATCATAAATATCCAAAATATTCTAGAACATTCTAGAATACTCCATAAGGACCTATAAATAGGTGTTTATTCATTCATCACAACGCATTCAGTTCAACTGAAACCCAAGTTTTCATTGGGGGTTGTAGAACCAAAGCTAGGCTCTCAAATCTTAGAGCCCTTGAGGGTTCCATGTCAAAGCAATGGGTCATTGTTACACAAATAAGAGAACCCAAATCTACGCATATTATCCCAATTCTGGAACTGGTACTTATTTTTATTCTGGAACACAGTTAAAAACATACGTATAAGGGGTTTATAAATAATGTCATGAACGCACGTGATAGAAACTTCTTATATATAGATGATTTCTAGTGTGTGTGTGTATGTGTATGGGTACATGCCTTTAAATATCTCCTATATGAATAAACATTAAACATTCAATATGAATGAGACATTGGTTAGCTTGAGTGTTTAATTGCTTCATTCTTGAGGCAATGAGTTTAAATTTGAACAAGACCAAACAACATTATTGATACATAGTATTATAAAACATGTTTAAAGTTTAGGTCTAAGTGCACTTCAAGGTCTATGTTATAGGAATTAAAGAGCCAAAACAACATTGGTGAGCACAAAGACTTAGTATACTTTCATTTTTTTCATGTACAAACTATTCACAAAGCTAACAAACATGGTTCAGCCTCGGGGAGTCGCCATAAAGAAACAATATAGAGATCAAGGAAAGACATTAACTTGTCACCGTTGAGGTTTTATATACACCTTTGTGTGACTACAATACTTGATCTTGAAGCTCATCTCACATGTCTAGAGAGGCACTAGTGTGAGATCATGATATCGATTAATGTCCGCCGATGATATCTTTACATTTCGACATCACGTTATGCCTATTTCTCTTAGCCTATGGTTTATAGTTTGCTTTAACTCATTGAAGCACGTTTTTCTCATTTGTGGTGTTGTTTGTATTGCTAACTAGTAAGATGATTAAGCCACATTGCAGTACTAATCAACTTCTTAGTTAAAACAACTACTTAAGAAATGAAATGTTGAGTTAATCACGTAGGTCATAGTGTACAAGTGTTAGTGGCTTGAGAGTGCTCGGTGACTACTCTCACTCGTTTCACGAACTCAAGGGTAAACCATGACCGCTCCCTCGATATACGACCTTATAAGTAAGGAGGTAGCACTCCAAACGAGAGAATATATGTTTGGTTGGTGTAACACACCTGAGTAGCCTAGAGGCGCACTCAATAGAATTCGATGCTTGAATCTCAATGTTACGTGATGGATCGAAACCGAAACAAAACCAATCATTAAGAGAAATGTTCGGAAAATTCCCCAAAAAAGCCAATGGAACTCAACACATCATTTCCAAGATCTTTGAAGCTAAATAACTTGAATAACCTGTAAATGAGTCGATAGACCACAAGGAAGGTGGATGGCCGGAATGCATGTGAAGGGGATCTTTGTGCTTAGAATCGAGTCTTCTCTGTAAGTGTAGTCATATGTATAGGCGGGCAAACAATCATGGGATGACAAGTGGCAGTTGACACTAGAATTGTATTTTCTCACAATACTCTCTTTTTGGATGGTTTCAACACTTGAATGTATTTTCTGAGAATCCTCTGTTTGGTTGGTTTCACACCAGAATGTGTTCCCTGAAAATCCTCTGTTTGGTTTCACACCAAAATCTCCTGTCGACACAAAATAGCTCCAAAAGTCTCTCCCTGTCTTCATTCTTTAATTCTGACTTCTTCACGGCTATGGCAACCAGTGAAGGTTCTGTTGTGGGTAATTGCTTCTTTCTCCTCCTCCTCTTGCGAATTTAGAGTTCTTATTCGCAGTCACAAACAGATCTCTCTGTTTCTCCTGCAATTTTTGTTCTGTTTGGAGCAAACAATAAACCTTTTGAAACCATGGGCTGAGATTAAGGTTAATGAATGGCTATCATTGAAATTGGGGTTAATTTTATGCCCTTGGCTAAGATCAGACCTGATTTATATCGATGTTTGAGATTAGGAGTAAATTTTGGAGATTAGCATTAGTTTATATCAATGCTTTAGATTAGTGTTGGTTTATGTCTTGATAGAAATTGGGGGCTAATTTATGCTTATGCTTGATATTAGGGCTGAATTTAGAGTTTATATATATATGTGCATGTGGCTGATGTTAGAGTTCATTTATAGCTAGGTTTAATTTGAGATTGATTACGGATGAAAATTTCAAGATTATGATTAATTTAATTGAGAACAGGATTAAATTTTTAGACTACTTTTTTATTTCTGAGATTTGAATTTAACTCGAGATTAGGTTTTTTATTTGTTTCTTGAGAAATGTTTTTGGAATCTCTAGGGATTTTCCAGATTGCTTAAAGAGCTTCACATTTGAGATTATGGCTCAAAGTTTGAGATCAGGGATAAAATCTTAAGATTTGGGTTAAAAGTTTGAGATGACAGTAAAATCTTCAGATTAGGGCTAAAATATCGATCTTAGGATCAAGTTGAGAAGGATTATTATATCTTGAGCTTAATGTTAGGGTTAGAAGCCTGAGATTAGGTTAATTTACTAGTTTTCTCTGGCAGTGCCAAGAAATTTCAGATTGCTTGAGGAGCTTGAGAGGGGTGAGAAAGGAATCGGTGATGGCAGTGTGAGCTATGGAATGGATGATGGTGACGATATCTTCATGAGGTCATGGACAGGAACCATCATTGGACCTCACAATGTAAGTTAAATTTGTTGCTTTCTCCTCACCAGTACCATCTATTGCTTTATTAAGCGTGATCTCATATTCATCGATACATCTCTATCCAATTATTTAATGGTGGTTTTTTTTTGTTCGATTTTCAAATCCTATTTCTTTCTCCATTGCTAATTTAGGGTGTTTTTTATATAGTCTGTACATGAAGGTCGGATCTATCAGTTGAAATTGTTTTGCGATAAGGACTACCCTGAAAAGCCACCGAGTGTTCGATTTTTCTCAAGAATCAACATGACATGTGTGAACCAAGACACTGGAGTGGTAAGAATATCGTTCTAAATATGGCATTCTTCATCCTTAATTGTGTGAGCATTCAGATGCTTGTCTGTTTCTTTAATGTTGTAAAATGATAGTTTTGTTATGAGCATATATGAACATATACGTCATTAGGGGCTAATTAAGGCTAGAGTAGTCTGATGAATGACCACATTCTAAATGGCTATGGTTTGAACATAGGATTTAGGGTTAATATTGATATATTTTGCATATGTTGGGATTTCAAGGTCTTTATTGGCATATAAGCTACGCCAAATAATGTTGTTCATGCAAATGCATATAAATTTGGTTGTAATTTTTAGATTTTTAATTTATGTAGTAATTAATAGCATCCAAGAAATTTGTAAAATTGAGATTTTACTTTTACAAGGCGAAATGGACTCGAACATGCAAAAAAATAGCAAAACATAACAAGAGATGGGTTGTCCAAAGAGGGCATTTGTCAATGACCGAGAAATATTTTTCATGCAGTCTTGATGGTAGAAGTGATGATTATTGATCCCCTTATCTAAAATTTAGGGGCCAATTATGTTATGATGGGTGGCCAATCAAGTAGCTTTTCATTTCCTCTTTGATTGTAAGTGTCCTGGTTTGATTGATCCCGTTATCTAAAATTTAGGAGACAACTATGTTATGATGCGTGGCCAATAAATTAGCTTTTCATTTTCTCTTTGATTGTAAGTGTCCTGGTTTGATTGATTTGGTTATGTACATATTATGATAGGTTGATCCGAGATATTTCTCTTTGCTTGCAAATTGGAGACGAGAGTATACAATGGAAAAGATATTGACGGAGTTGAAACGAGAAATGTCATTGCATCACAACCGAAAGCTGCCACAACCACCTGAAGGGAGCACATTCACAGGTAGTTGATGCATATATGCATTATGATTGGAAGATCTCAAAAGTTCATTTAATTTTACTCTCAGCCTAGTTATGCATGTATGGACCTTGGGATCACAGTTGAAGCTAAGAAAGAAGAATTTGGCTTCAAAGTTCTTATCATAAATCCATTAAGTGCTTCAGTGTAAAGAAAAGTTGTATTGAAGTGTAATTTCTGTGTTCTTAAAAAACCTGTTCACCAGAAAAAGTATTGGAAACTTTTGATATGATTTTGCCAACTTGGTTGCAAACATAGTTTAATTCCGCAAGTTTTTTGGTGCTTCATTAATCTAGTCTGACATTAGCATACTTTATTTATTCAATGTCCATGTTGGCATTATAGGGAGTCTTAAAATATAATAGCAATCTTATTTTCTAACTACATCAGTAACAAGGCCTCTCTGCGCAATGATGCCATCATCCATTTCGGATCATCCCAATTGACATTTTGATTATTTCATAGTGTTTAACTTGGTATTTTCTAATGGGTACCACATGATTGATATCACTAGGATATAGCTTCAGCACACTGTGACAGAATGTAATCAATCACTCTCTTTAAGATATGAATGAGCTTAAGAACTAATTCGTAACGATGCATTGGAAGAAGAAAGGACAAAATGAGGCTTGATGGAAGTGAGGTGAAATGTGTATATGCAACAAAGTCATGCATGGGGTATTGTTTGAAGCATTGATGCTTACAACTTCCTATTTCGGAACATGTGTATAGCCATCCACAATTAATGCAGTCAATCTAAACAAATCACCTCTCTCCATGAACCTAACTACATGTAATTGTGTGGGTGGATTTTCACATCAGGCTCGTGAAATCCAACTTCATAGCTTCCATCCATCCACTTCGATGGTAGACAAAATGATGGAACCATAAGTGCCATCTTCCAAGAACTTATTTCGGCTCACTTGATAATACATATAAATCAATCTATTTCCTTTGACCATACTTTTATGGTTATGCGTCTTCAATGCACTTAACATTTTAGAACAACCTTCTTTGGCTGATCATGTGTTAAGTTGCTCCAATATCGAAACCACATGCGTTCGGATGCATCAAACTTGAACACTTATCTATAAGATTGACTCGAAAGCCGATTAATGCAATTTGGATTCTGGTTGGCCTTTTGTTTTAGAGAGAGACTAGGCTTATGCCTCAAACCAATGAACTTGAGGATTCACTCGGATGAAAATTCAATCAATTCTATTTTTTAAAACAAAATAGAATTAAAAGGGATAAAAATATGATGTTTTCCTTCCATGTTGATATTAAAACACCATAATAAAATTGGACACACTGCCACACAAACCTAAATTGTGAATATCGTTGAGTGCCAAAAATTCGACTGTCGCATTTACGACATTTTTAATGATAGCATGTATAAATTTTCCATCCTATTTGAGAATGTCTAGAATGTGAAATTATAAGATCACTCCATAAAAGTATATGTTGGGATCTTACTCATTTGCCATGTTCTCGATTTAAGTAGAACTCTCAAAATGAGCACGTCATGGGCATGGGCATATGAGCCAGAGCCCCTCCAAAGCTCTACTACCATTAAAATTTGGATAGCAATTTGCAGCGCCTCACTTGTTCAACCATTCACTAAGTTCTCATCATGCTACAACCTAATTGTGTTCCAAATATTTTGCATGCAATTGTAGAACTAATGTATGAAACATTAAAAGTGACCCCAATTATCAATCTCACTTTGGCTCTTGGACATCAAACACTAGCCACAACTCCACCATCATTGGCTTTTTTCAATTGAAGTAATGCATAGAAATCCTCAAAGGAAATGGAGAGATTTTTGTAGTTAAACATTCAGAGTTGTGTGACCAAGCCATCAAACATAGGGCAGTGTGTGGCTAATGAACAAAATTTACTCTCCTAATTGAGGTTCCTGAAGTACATTGTGCAGCTAAAAGTGATGACTAACTTTCTAACTATTGTCATTAAATTTCCCAACAAACTCTCTAAGTGTGTAAAGTGTGGTGGATGTTCATACCAACAAAGAGGAGCCATTAGCTCAATTTGTATAACACCAATTGTTGCTTCAATGGACCAGGGTGGGAAGTAGAAAAGGCTATTGTAGTAGATCCCTCCATCAGCCACCTAATGATGAGGGAGGGTGTGTTAGATCCCATGGGTCCTGGTCTGGATATAACCCAGTTATTGTTTGGACATAACCTATGTTTGTTCCCTATTAGCCACTAGGGGGTATAAATTCCAATTCAGGAACTCCCACTGAATTGGAAGTTTCAAAAGAGGGGATGAGAACTAGTTTTCGGTAGCTATTTCCATGTATTGTTATTAAATTGATTACTAAATAGAGAGAGAGAGCCCAGATGGATGTAGTTCAGTTGGTAAGTTTGCCCAATGGAGACCAGGAGGTCATGGGTTCAACCCTTACATTCCATAGTGGCATCTAGTGAATTAAAAGAGATATGTATGAAGTAGGTAATAGATACGGATGTAGTTCAGTTGGTAAGTTTGCCCAATGGAGACCAGGAGGTCATGGGTTAAACCCCTACATTCCACAGTGGCATCTAGTGAATTAAAAGAGATACGTATGAAATAGGTAATAGATACGGATGTAGTTCAGTTGGTAAGTTTGCCCAATGGAGACCAGGAGGTCATGGGTTCAACCCGTACATTTGACAATGGCATCTAGTGAATTAAAAGAGATATGTATGTAGTATGTAATAGAGAGGTGAGATAACTGCGTTTCAAACCCAAGACATTGTGCTTGTAGTACAACAACTTACCACTAGGATAAGGTACTTACAATAGAGTGAGTGTTTTGTCAAGTTGGCATAGATTGGATACTTCATGAAATGTGTGTATCTCACATCATAGGATTAAGTCATGGGGAGTACGTTCAAACAGATAATTCTAATGGTTTTGAGGATAGGATAAGTGGGAAATTGGGTACCCTAGGACCATGATTGTAACATACATAGCACCATATACGTACAATACGTATGCGAAATATTTAGAACGTATTCTGTGTTAAGTACTTAGAATACGTATTCTGAAGATATAATATGTTAAATATATAGAATACATGAATAAGTTGAATACTTGTAATATCAATAGAACAACTTGGATCTTGACATACATTCATACGCTTTTATCAAATCTTAGTGACAATGTGCACATTCAATTGACGGGCTCACTGGTAAAATCATTGAAATATTTTATGAGATCTTAGTGAGAATTGAAGACTTTGATGTCAAAAATATATCGCAATGCAAGTTGCAACAAATTGAAGTAGTAGGAAAAAGGAGGAGTCACAATGTCTTGTTGACAACAAAACTCTCGATTATCTTTTCCTTCTCTTCAAAATAAACCCGAAATATAATTGCAACAAATTGAAGAAGTTGTAGAAAAAGGAGCATCCACAAAGTCTTGTTGTCAAAAAAATCTCAATTATCTTTTTCTTCTCTTCAAAATAAACCCAAAAATTTATACAAATGGGTCCAAGCTCTTTTTTTATAAAAATGGCCGTTCCAAAACATAAAATACGATTTGAATGTGTTTGAGTAATTTGAAACATATCTAATGTGTAAAATATGTGTATGTGAAGAACTATGCCGAGGACTTTAAACAAGCCTATAAAGACCCAAGGCACATGGGAACATGTGGTGATTTGAAAGCCTAAGGAGTGAAGTATATAAATGGGACTAGCTACCTCTTAGACATGACATGGACATTGTTGAGACTTTGTGAATGAACCAAAACTTTTGTATTGCAAATTTGTTAAATGGCTGATTTTCAAGGTGTAACATAAGATTACAATGGGGTCATGTATTATCCTTCTCATGATTGTTTGTCGAGGAGTTCGAACTGTCGTATATATATCCTATTGTTGGCAAGTCAGATGAGAGTGGTTGGTGAGCACCCTCAAGGTACCAACCTCACGAATAGTGAATCTAACTCACCTCTCTCAAAAGGGTTTCTCACAAAGGAGCTCACTAATGGCTCATTAAAGAGTTCACATTTAAGAGAAGTAAAGGGAATATAAGCAAATAAACCAAGAACACTTTGATTAATTACTATTACCATGATCATAGTTCATACAAGGAGAGAGATTAGGGTTTGGCTCAATAACCATGTAATGTTAATCTCTTAAGGTAAGAGAGTAAAATGTTATCTTTAGAGTTCTTTACAAAAGGCATTGCACCCCCCACGATCAAAATGGTGTGACTTTAATGTTGTAGATCTATAACTATGTCATGAATTCTCCTCTCATGGTTCCACAATTGTGTCATTGTACCAATGCCAGTATCTTTGTTTGCCATTCTATGCATGGCAAGTAGGTACTTAACAACTCGAAGGTGGTTACTGTGATTGAATACTTTTAGTGTCTCAAGCAATGACACCAAATTAGATGTGTTTACCCTCAAGGTAATTATGTCCTTGATGCACTTTGAATCTACAAGAATTAGCCAAACATAATGGATTGAATATCAATTTGTTAGGCCATATTATGCGTCTCACTTCAATAATGGCATATAAGATCTACGATCGAATATAAAATTTTCAAGAAGACTATAATAGGAGAATCATGCAATGTCAATAATAATGACAATGAGCAACTTCATGTAAGCTCCAAGAAAAGTAGCAAATACTAATTGAGACATTTAAAAGCAATACAACAAGCCCATTATATTGGTTTTTAATACACAACTCTGAGATTATTCGAAAACATGCACGAAACTCTTTAGCAAAAATCTTGTAAAGCCTTCCATTCAAAAGAACGAAGATGTTATTTAGTTTTCATTATATCACTTCAAGATAAATTTTCATTATCTCTCTTCCATATCAAACTTCAACTCATAAATTATCAGAAGTTTTAGATTGTAACTCTTAGGCAATGTCCCTCATGTGGGAGGAGCCGACTCTTCGGTTGAGTAAATGCCAATAGTCAAAGACAAGGAGTAGTCAACTGGTCGAACAAAGAGCCGACAATCGATGACAAAGGGGAGTCAACAATATAGAAAGTGATCCAAGTCGAAGACAAGGACGACTAGACAGGCCGACTGGAGTATCGACACAAGTTTCAGCTAGTCGATCAGTCGACTGATTAATTGTTACTGTTATTAGTATAATAATAGCAATGAGAGTGGTAGAGGCTACATTTGTAAATAACCCATACTATGTATAAGTATAAATACACCTAGGGCAAACTTTATGGATGTGATGCAGATTAGAGTTTCTATTGTTGGCCACCTTGGACGGCCAAGTGGGAAAGGTCGAGAAGGAGAAAAGACAAATGGACAGTTACAGGAAGTGAAGAAGATGGGTGGGGCCGTCGCGTAATGAAGAGGGAGTAACAGCCGTAGCGTAGCGACAACCGAAGTGTAATTAATAGTTTAAAGAAAAAGCAACGGTTCACGCGCTGAGCAAAACCGACCATAACCCTATACAAAGGGTGTTGAGAATCAAGCTCAACTTGGTCGAGTGTGTGAACTCACCTTGAGAGTGAAGAGACACTCCAACGGTCAAGAGTCACCATTATGTCACCACTTTGTATTCTAGCATTTAGTATGAGTCATAGAATCATATTCTATGACACATAACTTATGAGCTTTCACATTCCCCATGCTCCATGAGTCTTGTAGTTAATGAAGAGAGAGGGTGACTACATAAAGCACCCTCCTCCCACCTTGTACAATGTTGAGTCTTTCTCCTTTGTTAATATACTTTTACCTTGCGTATTCTCTATGTTTCACTCTCTCTCTCTCTCTCTCTCTCTTTCTCTTACACACACACATAACTCACATCTCTTCCGCTTCACAAGAATCCATCTCTTGATTCTTTACAAAGGGCAAGGAAAACTTGTAGTAGTGAGTGATAATTTTGTATTCAAATATTTGCAATATAGTTTCTGTTTGCCTGACTCTTTGTGTCTCGTAAATCTTTATATTTGTTATCGTGTCAAGTTCATTTTCTGTGTTGAGTCATATACGCTGTAAGAAGTCGGTTGTAGCCGTCTTCCTAATCTCCATAGTTTCCATGATTAAATAACAATTACGAGCTCAGGGTACAGTCACCCGTATGACGGTTACAATGTACTCTCCATTCCTGAACCACAATTACCTTCAACCGAATCCCGAAGGACCGAGGATTCGATACCGTATCACCTTAACCGGTAACACTTTTGGCACGCTTGGAGATCTGAGACAAGCATTGTTGAACATTAGGGGATGGATGTCATCCAGCCGTAGAGGCAGCAAAGAAACAAACCGCCGAGGTAAACCCCAGACTTGGGTAAAATCCCGAAAGATGGCAAAACTTACCGCGGGAAAGTCACGCCTCGACATCCGCTTATCGGATCTCGAAGAAAGCATGTTCAAGTCCACGCTGACTGAGCAAAGCACAACTGGATAGGAGGTCCTCTACCAACTTCACTCGGTCATTGAGAGCACCAGCTAGACAAACCCCTCACCACGTTCGACTGAGGCAGCTTATGACAGCTTCACACGCTCTACATACACAACCATGGCCTTCTTTTACCCCCATTACAACGGTGAAACCGATGCGGAGGCTCATGCTCGTTCTTTCCTCAATGTCAGGAACGCGAACCATGTGTTGTAGACTCGGAGGCCGGTGCTAACACCTCTAAAATCACGGAATTCGGGCTTACTCTCGACGAACGTGTAGCGCAATGGCACTTGCGGCTGGATTTCTCGACTTTTACGACCTTCGACCAGCTTCACACGACGTTTCTTCGATTATTTCACTAGAGCATTTCGCAGCGAGAAATCATCAGTCAATTCTACTCGATCCGATGGTTCAATCAGGAATCGATCGCCGATTTCATCATCAGGTTCCAGAACCTAAGAAGCCAACTTATGCGGGCACATATCGAGGACGAGGCTAAAGACGCATTCCTCGCCGCCTTACGCCGACCCATGTGCACAACATTGGGCATGCTCGACTTTACGGGCCAGACAACAGACACAGTTCTCGACCTCTTTCTTCTGATGGAGCTGGAAGACACAGAAGAAGGCATGTCCATGACATCCTTATGATAAGAGTTACCGCGGGATGATGAGTATCGGTTTCGGCAAGCCATTCAATGCACAATCTGTCTTAACTCGGGACACTCGGCAGTGAACTGCAACATGCAGGCTCATTGCCCTATTTTCCATTCTCGGGCACATACATTCGACCAATGCGAATACAACCTTTTGAATTGACCCTCGGCGCCGATTCAGCAGATTGAAGCACAACGTAACAATCAGCATCCCAACGACCACTTTCGACAGGATGAGCGTTATCGAAACGTGGACCGGAATCAATGCAATGACCGGAATGACCATAATATCCGAGACGATGATCAATACTGGGACGATGACGATCAAGAGGATGATGACTATTGTCGAAACGACTGTAGAGGGTGACGCCACGAGAATTGGCGTTCAACGAACAACCGAGGTGGGCAGGCCAAAACACGATCATACAGAGGAGACATACACCTACGTAACAAGCAACCCCACGATGATAATTCGAAGGAAGACCGACGTCACCCCCAGAATACCAATCGTCGTGATTATCGCAAGAAGCCCCGAAATACGCGACAACATCAGTACCAACAACGATCTCGTGATGAACCCGTGCCACCACCTGAGCTCGTGGCTTAACCAACCACAGAAAAAGGTGAGTCTAGTGTACATTGTATTATATCCCAACAACCAGGCTACTACGCAACTCAATGTCCACGATGCGATAATGGCAAGGGACCGATGGTGAATACCATCCCGAGGGAAGTACAACAGGTAACCACCCACAACCATTCAAAGGCAGCCGAGTGGGAAGTCCAGGATGACATAAGAAAAGCTACAAAATTCTGGGTAGACAAAGCCAATGACGCCAACATTGATTGCATGCGTTAGGACGCGGCAAACGAGGCAACATCATCCCGTTTGGAAGATGCTATGATAGGGGAGGATCCGGTATGGCAGGCCCTTGCCGACTGCTAGATCATCTTCACAATGAACAACTGTTAAATTTGGTTCCTCGATTCGGTAAGCCATGGAGACACATATGCGTAACATAAACCACGTCATGATTCCTGCCAATTTTTCCGAATCTATTGAAGGGCTAGCCGTGGAGGATCACCATAATCCAGCCATTAAGGGTATCCTAAAAGGAGAAGAAATCTCGGGGTACATTGTCGATGGAGTATCGGGAGTGAATGTCATTAGAAAAGCCATTTGCACCTGACCCTGACCCCGAAGAATACAAAAGCCCTCAGTCATTTTCTGGGGCAGATCCGTTGGTACAGTCGGATGCTTCACTCTCCAGCAGATTTTGCGACACCTTTGCATGCGGCGGTGCATCGAACACCGTTCAGTTAGACAGAGACAGAAGACAAAGCGTATATAGCATTGAACATAATGCTCACAATGACACTGGTAGTACATCCGTCAGACTGGACGCGACCATTCCACATGTTCGTGGATGCGTCAAACATAGCCATCAACATTGCATTAATGCAATTGACTAGAGTACGGACCAGTAAAGATGTGTCTTACCGGCATCTGAAGGTGTTCGGGTGTGTCACATATGTGCATGTCGCAAAGGACAAGAGAGCAAAGTTGGACCCGAAGTCCCGACCACGCATATTCCATGGATACAACGATAATGAGTTTGGTTACTGAGTGTGGGATCTGGTCGACAAGAAGGTGTTCCGGAGTCGGGACATAGTCTTCATGGAAGACAGGACCATTGTCGACTGGGAGTCGGAGAAGAAGATGATGGACTCCGGATCAACCAATGAAAACCGGTTTGAGGACACAAGGACTTACTCGCTTGAAAACCGAAAGTTAGCTTGTAACCGGATAACACTCGATGAACCGACCGGATTCGGGCAAGAAACTGAACCGACCGAAGACGAAGAAGAAGAAGACACCGAAACTGGACAAGACCCCGGATCGGATGAGGATGAGGAGCAAATGGAGGAACCGGTAGTCGGAAATGAAGGACGAAAATATCCTTAAGAGAGAGAAGTGACCCTCGGAGATTTCCAGATGCAGAGCATGTGCTGTTAACCAATGAAGGGGAGCCGGAAACCTTCGAAGAAGCAAAGAAAGACACTCACAACTACAAGTGGTTGAGTGCCATGTAGGATGAGATGGATTCCTTGCATGAGAACCATACATATGAGCTAACGGAGCTGCTAAAAGGAAAGAGGGCACTCCGGAACAAGTGGGTGTACAAGCTGAAACCAGGAGATGCATGAAATCCACCAAGGTACAAAGCTCAGATCATGGTAAAGGGTTTCCAGCAGAAGAAGGGAGTGGATTTCGACGAGATCTTTGCCCAAATCATAAAGATGATATCCATCTGAACGATATTGAGCATAGCGGCAAGCATGGACCTCAAAGTCGAGTAGGTAGACGTCAAGATGACGTTCCTTCATGGTGAACTCGAGGAAGAAATCTACATGCAGCAACCGGAAGGATTTGAGAAGAAAGGGAAAGAGGATCTGGTGTGTCAGTTGAAGAAGAGCTTATACGATGTCATGAAGATCCGTCAGTACGCACAGATTGTGAGGCGGAACCGCCGAGGTTCTAGACCGGAAGGATTCGAAGTTGGTGCTAGCTTTAGCGAGAAAGGATTTAAGATAGATTGAAAGAGAGAGAGAGATTGAGATAAGATAGAACGATTGATTTTAGATTGAGAGAGATTAAGATTAATACGCTTGACTTTAGATTTGAAGAACAAGATTAATACATCAATTGGATAACGAATTTTCTTTTTAATATTAATTTTGGTATAAAGTACAAAGCTCTTGATAAGAATTTTACATTTTAAATTTATATTTTTCCTCCCCTCTTTTAAACATGCCCTCATGCATTTGAGGGTATAAGACATGCATAAAATGCATGTTTGCCATTTGGCGCTCATGTATTACATGTGGTGCATGATAACCACGTCACTCATTTTAGCTCTCATGTATGAGAATTTACATGTAAAGTTATAATGATAAAAATATGATTTCAAGAAAAAGTCTTGGCTTAGTCGTAAGCCTATAGACTCTCAACTTGGAGGTGCAAGGTTCAAATCCACACTTGCACTTCTTGTGTATACATATATATATATATTTATTTATATATTTATCCAATCGTCGTCACGCCGGATGTCGGTTACCGTCGGTCGTTGGTCGCCGGATGCCGTCGGTTAATGCCGGTTTTCCGGATGCCGCCGGTTGGCAAATGGCGCCGGTTCGCCAGATCCGCCGCCGGCTCATCGGCTCCGTCGTCAGTCCAGTTTCGGTTGGCCAAAACTTGTAGCTAGGCCACACTTGTTCATCATATTAACTTTGTTCAAGTCACCTTGAACTCTTTATGCTCCACACATAGACACCAAGATAAATAGCTTTTGCTCTACCTTATATATTGTAGGGTCCTTGTTTGTCCTATCTATGTGGGATATCTCACAGTTTTATTTTTCTCTTCTTCCTTCTCATACTTCACTCCCACATAACTTGTCACTTAGATGTTCGTTCTTTCTGTGGTAAATGACGTGAACCACACACTCCCTATACGCAACGCTCGGCCAGAACTCAGCTTAGAATCATACACAGAAAACGGGAAATAGATGTTCAACACAGAAAAGAGAAGAGTACACAGGATGTTTACGTTGTCGTGCCTTTCGGCTCTGGATCGTTGCGTGAGTCGGGTGGGAACCGTCGAGGTTTTGGACTAGGAGGAAGAGGAATACAACTTAAGGCTAGTTATGAATAATAGGAAGAGAAGTAAGATAACAATCTCGTGAATCCCACGAGTTTAGTGTATTTTAAAACAATATTTAGATTATAAGAGTAATTTAGATGGCAAAATTCGTGAATCCCACGAATATATTAGATTGATCAATTCTTCTATATTAATCAACAACCTTATACATATTTCTCTCCTCATATAAAGATGGAAGAGGCTAAGCATGGCTTCATGCTTTTTCACCTAAAGTGCCCATGCACACTAAATGTGCATGTGATGCTTTGTCATTTCCTAAATATAGGGCTCATGCACGCTAGATGTGCATGAGTCACTTTTAATGTCACGTGTAAATAAAATATTCACACTCTAAAGAATACATGATTTTTACCCTTTAATAAAGGTATGTGTAAATAAAGGTCTTATACGTATTAAATCTATATTTATAACACTAAAGATAAGTTATTACAATGGTAAAGTTGGGGTTTATCTACGTGGAGGTGCATGGTTCGAATCTTGCCTTATGCATGTGATAAGTGTTTTGATATATTATTTATTTATTTATATGTATCTAAAATCGGACATATTATTTTATGGTATGCATGTGATACGTGTTTTGATATATTATTTATTTATTTATATGTATCTAAAATCGGACATATTATTTTATGGTTTTCACGTAGTGTGGAATACACTATGACACTCTCCCCCTCCGAACCCGCACATCCTCCGGTATGTGCCGAAGTTCTCGATTCCTCATATCCGTCTTCACCCAAAGCTTCCTCCGATTCTCCCCTTATGTCGACTAAGAGTTGTAATTCACTTTCTTCGCTTCCCGCATCACCATGGTCTTCGTCCGATTGCTCCTCGTTGTCGGCCTTGGCTTGGATCACATAGGGTTTGTCGTCAGTCCGCTTCTTAAAAATCTTCACCCGCTTCCCGGCTATAGGCACTCGTAGTATTGTTCCATCCAACTCGGACAGTCGGTACGTTCCATTGTCGAAGACTTTCCGAACCTCGTATGGCCTGAACCACCTTTTCGCAAATTTCCGCATCGTTGTATGTTGATGGTCCAAACTACTGTCATAGACGATCACCCAGTCTCCTTCTTCAATCCTCCTCGGTCGTAGTTGGTGCTTTGTGTCGAACAGGCTTTTGTTCCTTAATCGTGCTTCTTGTTGTCGGCGTATTGCTTCCGCTATGTCTGCCGGTCTCCCGTCTAGTTGTCGTATCCGGACCGCTAGTAGTTCTTCCCGGCTCATCTCTTCCTTCCACGGTAGCACTGTCCATGTTGCGATCGCGGTTTCCGTCGGCATTACCGGTGCTTGTCCGGTCATGAGTTCTGCCGGCATGTAACCGGTTATGGAGCTATGCGTCGTCCGATCCGCCCATAGTGCATACGGAAGCATCTGCGGCCAGTCCTTCACCTTTCCATCGCATGCCTTCGCAAGTGCTTTCTCGATCGGACTATGTCCTCGTTCGATTTTCCCGTTGGCCTCCGGATTGTATGCCGTTGTCAGCAATAACCGAACTCCGTGTTTGGCGAAGAATCCCCTAGCTTTGTCCGAGTCGAGTTCTCCCCGGTCCGCAATCACTTGTCCTACGCACCCATACCTGCAAAATACTTCCTCCAAAAGAAATTGGCATACCGCGGAACACGTTTTCCTCTGAAGCGCTCAACCTTCTACTTGATTCGTGAGATCTTCCCGAGCTAATACCAAGTATTTCTTTTGTCCGATCCCGGTCGGCATGGCCACTATGTCGACCATCCACTTGAAGTTGATTGTCGGTGAGAATGTCGGATGTAACTCATCTCGATGTCGAACCCCGGAGTAGACTTGACATTTCTCGCAGCTTTCCGTGAACTCCGCGACATCTTTGTACATTTTCTTCCACCAATATTTTTGCTTGATCTTCACAAATGTTGCCCATGTTCCTCGGTGTCTAGCCCAATCGGATTCGTGAAACTCGGAAATTGTCCGGTTTCGTTGCTCTTTTGTCCCAACTACTCGAAGTGGTATACCATCCGGTCTTTCGGCGCCCTCCATATTAATCCGTTTTCCAAGAAGAACTTTTGGACTTGCCTCTTCTTCCTTCGGATCTCGGCTCTTCTTCCTTTATCGTTTGTCGAGTCCTCGGCCTCTTGTAACATCTTTCCGATCATCAAACTTTCTCCCTCGTATTCTTCTTCCCGGAATTCTCGGATTATGTTCACTCGGCATATGTGCTCCGACGCGAAGTAGTGTTCGGAAACTTCTTCATTATCCGATTCGGTTATGTTGTCTCTGAACCAAGCCCTTGATAACATATCCGCTACCGAGTTTTCCTTCCCCGAGATGTGTCGAACCTCCGGATTAAGCGACTTGACATATGCAACCCACCTTAGCATAGCTACATCTGGTATCGTACAACACCGCATCATCCCAAGTATCGGAAGACAATCTGTCTCGATCACCACTTCGGCTCCGATCAAATAATCCCGATCCGATTTTATCGCCGACACGACTCCCCACAGTTCTCTTTTGACTTGTGCATATCCACGTTGCCTTTCATTGAGAACCTTTGCTCCGAATCGGATCGGATACCGCGAACCATCCGAGTTGGCTTGATTGATGACCCACCCGATACCGGTTGGACTTGTATGAACCGTTACTATGATCGGTCGGTCATGGCTCGGCTTCTTAAGTGCTTCCGTCCACGTTGCCTTTCATTGAGAACCTTTGCTCCGAATCGGATCGGATACCGCGAACCATCCGAGTTGGCTTGATTGATGACCCACCCGATACCGGTTGGACTTGTATGAACCGTTCCTATGATCGGTCGGTCATGGCTCGGCTTCTTAAGTGCTTCCGCCCTCCGAAGTGTCTTCTTCAATTTCTTCATGGCTTTGGTGTGTTCTGGTTTCCATTCGAATTTCTTACCTTTCCGCAACAAGTGGTAGAGCGGGTCCGCTATATGTGCATAGTGCGGAATCCATATGTGATAGAATGCACATGCACCGAGAAACCTTCGGACTTCGGATGTTGACTCGCATACTTCCTCCATAGCTTGAATCGTATCGATCTTTGTTGGTGACGATCTTCGGCCGTAGGGCCCACATAGATGTCCGACCACCAATATTTCTTCTTGCCCGAATGCCGATTTCTCCCCGGAAAGTATTAGGTGCACATCTTCTAGCTTTCGCAACACTTTCTCGCAATCATGAATATGGTCGACCACGAACTTTCGGCATCCCCGATCATCCATAGTCTCATCTTTTTCTTCTACCGCGCATCCTTTCATCGGAATGTCATCGAGGAACGGCATCGTTATCTCCGGAATGCAGTCTCGAAGCACCTTGTTCATTGCGTTCATCATATGAGCAACCGAGTTTGTCGCTCCTTGTGGTAGTGTGCACATTCGGACTAATCCTATCGGTGTTCGCATGGTTGTGATGTCTCGGCTCTCCACGGCTAGTTGGAATTGGTCATACCTCGAGTATAGGTCTCCGATGGAGTATATCGCACGACCGGCAAAAGCTTCCGCAAATTCGTCCACTATCGGACCGACTCCCGAGTTCCGGATCGTGACCTTATTCACCGGTTGCAAGTCTTGGATAAATCGGAGTGACCCATTCTTCTTCGGAACCGTAAACCATCGATTTGAGTACGGAGCAGTTGATGGCTCTAGAATCCCCATCGCCACCTTCTCCTTGAGCAAGTCAATGACTTTCGGAATATGCGCTCGTGGCACCGGAATCGGCTTTAGGTTCCACGGTACATGGTCAATGGTGAAGATCACCATCGGCTCCACTATTCTCGGATCGATGCACCCTATCTCCCTTGATGTAAATGCAAACGCTTTGCCGTGTTGCTCCAACATCTCGCGAAACCGTTCTTCTTCTTTTTGTAATAGGAACCCACCTCCACCGATCCGAAGTTTCTTCCGGGTCTCATCCGTGAAGGCATGTCCGATATCCACGGTCTTCCGAAGTATCGGATCTCCCGAGACTTCTTTCCTCTTTTGTTCGCTATCGGCGGGTAGTGGTCCCGCGGCCGGTTTCACCTTCTTCTCCACGGTCTTGTATTTCGTACTTACCATTGCTTCTTCTTTGCGGAGCGTATCCGGCTCCATTTTCGCAATGATCTCGTACATCTCGACCGATTCCACCGGGACTACCCGGTTCCCTTGGCTTTTATCTTCCGCAAGCTCTTCAAGTCGTTGTAGCGTGCTCTCATAGAACACTTCTTCGACAATCCCCACGATTTCTTCATCTTCTTTTATTATTGATGCCGACCGCAACTTATCCTCCACTTGTCGGTATCCTTTCTTCAATCCTCCGGTTACGATCGTGTACGTAGATGCCCCATCCGGACCGATTCGTACATGTTTTGCTCCGAGAGTTTTCTTCTTGTGTGGGGTATCAGGGCTTCTCGGACTATCACTTCCCCACTCCGCAACAATCCGCTTTAAAAATACATTCTCACTTGGGACAAGAGTTCCCTCTTGTTCCTTTCGTGATTTGCCGGCACCGTTAGGAATTGGACGGATTTCCCACCGTTTTGGCTCCAAATTCGCGCAAAAGTCGCACCGCTATTGAGCACCTTCGTCTCCATCCGTGATGCCGTGATAAAGGGTTGGCCGAGGATGACGGAATGTGAAACCTCATCTTGCACGAAGAAATTTTGGTCAATCTCGACATCCCCGATCTTCACCGTCACATCCGGACAAGCCGCAAATAGATCTTCCGTTGCTTTGGTGGCCGCCCGAATCATCCATCCATGGTTGGTGTTAATAGGCCACTTCCCCTTCCGGTAGAACTCCTTGGACATCAAGTTGATCTCCGATCCATGATCAATCAATGCTAGCACGGGTTCTTTGATGTTGCCGATTCGGACCGGAGTCTCTGTAGTCGCGCGTGCCCAATGTGGCCTTGTATAGTGGGAGTTCGGAATTTCGTCCTCCACTTTGGTGTCGTTCATTAAAACGGTGTTCGCATTCACCCTTGGAGCATTTTCCTCCGTACTTTGTCTTTTTCGCTTCACGAGATCCATGAGAAGATCGTGGAACTCCTTCTTTGCTATTCCGAGTAGCTCCCGAAGCGAGAAATCTACCCGGCTATCCAAGATTCTTTCCTCGAACACTTTTTTCAAGTCGGTTTGTTGTTCTATGTCCGAGGTGAGCTTGAATGCTGGAGTCGCCTTTTCTTTTCCCTTACCTCCGGAGTTCCAGCTTTCCGGTATCTTCGATGGCCCGGCCGCATCCTCCGTGCGTCGTCGTTTCTCGTCCACATACACCTTATGCAATTGACACAGGGCGTATACGCTATTCTTGTCGATAGGGCACTCCCATCCCGTAGCTTCCCGGACGCCTTCCGCTGTGCTTCGGATCTCGTTGGAGTCGGATTTCTCGGTGTTTTCTAGAACTTCCGGCCAAAAAGATGTCTTTGCTCTCGATGATTCCCTGACACATATTCCCGCAGTTGTCGCATAGTGCTTCTTGCCGCCAATTCCTCCTCGAGCACCTTCTTCATGCCGCCTTTCCGGAAGTTCGGTCGGAGTGGCTTCCGAGAGTCCATCGAATGAATCCGGTTTCCCTCGTAGTAGATGAGATCCCGCCATAGCGCCTCCTTATGCTCGTCGCAATCCCTCCGATCGTGTTCGGCGCTATCGCACCATATGCACCGTCAGTCCGTATACTTGGAGCTTGTGGGGCGGTCATCCGACTTCTTCACCATCGCGATCTTCAGATTCTCCATCTCCTTCAATAGTTGCTCCACCGTAGATGCATCAATCACCTTCTCGGTTGTAGTCTCCCGAGCCCTTGGTTGATGGTCTTCCAATCCGGTTCTCGGTGTCGGAATCGGTTCCGAAACCCTCTTTTCCTCGTTGGCAAGCCATTGCCCCCTCTTCGTGTATCGCGCGACGATATCCCGCACGCTTTCCCATGTTTCGGTGAGGCCGCTCTCCGTGGTCGTGTCCTCCAAGAGCACTCCGAGATCTTTCCGGTCCCGGACGTCCACGGCTCGCAAGAACATGATTACCTTGTCCGGTACGAGGATAGCTTGATCTCTCGCGGACAACCTCCCGAACCGGCTTTCGAATGCCGAAAACACATCAACGACCTTCAATCCCTTGTCCGGCGTCTCCACCCAATCTTCGAATCCCCTTCGCGTCACCTTGGAGGAATCCTCGATAGCGAACGTCCTCTTTAGCTCTTCTTCAAACGCCTCCCATGTCGGATTTTGTTGTCGTAGCCCATGGATGCTTGCTTGAAGCCCGTCGGTCGCCACCCGGTTGAAGGACGTCACTTGCAGTCCTTCCGATATTCCGCACCGTAGCATCTCTGCCTTGTAGTCCCGAAGATACCGCGACACATCTTTCCCGTTGAATTGCCCGTTTCGTTGCACGAGTCGCTCCACTGATGCCGCTATCTCCGACATCGCGCGTTGTTCTTGTAGCATGCGCTCGAACGTCATCATCATGTTGCTAGCCTCCGGTTGATTTTCCATCTCCTTGCCACCCGGGTCTTCACGTCGGGTTCACCAACTGTGTTGTGCCTTTCGGCTCTAGATCGTTGCGTGAGTCGGGTGGGAACCGCCGAGGTTTTGGACTAGGAGGAAGAGGAATACAACATAAGGCTAGTTATGAATAATAGGAAGAGAAGTAAGATAGCAATCTCGTGAATCCCACGAGTTTAGTGTATTTTAAAACAATATTTAGATTATAAGAGTAATTTCGATGGAAAAATTCGTGAATCCCACGAATATATTAGATTGATCAATTCTTCTATATTAATCAACAACCTTATACATATTTCTCTCCTCCTTATATAAAGATGGAAGAGGCTAAGCATGGCTTCATGCTTTTTCACCTAAAGTGCCCATGCACACTAAATGTGCATGTGATGCTTTGTCATTTCCTAAATATAGGGCTCATGCACGCTAGATGTGCATGAGTCACTTTTAATGTCACGTGTAAATAAAATATTCACACTCTAAAGAATACATGATTTTTACCCTTTAATAAAGGTATGTGTAAATAAAGGTCTTATATGTATTAAATCTATATTTATAACACTAAAGATAAGTTATTACAATGGTAAAGTTGGGGTTTATCTACGTGGAGGTGCATGGTTCGAATCTTGCCCTATGCACGTGATAAATTCTTTTGATATATTATTTATTTATTTATATGTATCTAAAATCGGATATATTATTTTATGGTTTTCACGTAGTGTGCGGAATACACTACGACAACGTGGAAAACCCAAAGAGGGAAAATTCACGGCAGCCCACAGGCTGCAAACTATCACTATGTTAGAATGTACAACAGTGAGTTCACGGAGGCAACGACCTCGTGCTCACGATCTTCGCCACAGGCGGCGGTTACAACAAAGGCAACGACCTCTTTCTCTCTCTCTCTCTCTGTACACAGTTACGCGTTGTCTCTCTCCTTGCTCTAAGAATGACAACCACAAACAAAAGTTTGCCCTAAGTCATATTTATACTAATATGACTTTTCGGCTATTTACAAATATAGCCTCAATGGACTCTCAGAAACATATTTACGAATATGTCTCTTCATCCGGTGAGCATTCCTCACCGGGTCTGCACCATCCGGCTCTCCGCAGCCGGGTACTCCTCATCCGGTTCTCACCGGGTCTGCACCATCCGGCTCTCCGTGGCCGGGTACTCCTCATCTGGTTCTCACCGGGTCTGCACCATCCAGCTCTCCGTGGCTGGGTACTCCTCATCCGGTTCTCACCGGGTCTGCACCATCCAGCTCTCCGTAGCCGGGTACTCCTCATCCGGTTCTCACCGGGTCTGCACCATCCGGCTCTCCCTAGCCGGGTACTCCTCATCCGGTTCTCACCGGGTCTGCACCATCCGGCTCTCCATAGCCGAGTACTCCTCATCCGGTTCTCACCGGGTCTGCACCATCCGGCTCTCCGTAGCCGGGTACTCCTTATCCGGTTCTCATCGGGTCTGCACCATCCGGAGGGACCTGTCTCCCAACAAACTCCCCCTTCACTCCGGCATGTGGTGTCTTACTAGACCGATCCTCTTCCAGCATGCATCCAACTTGTCGGGTATCAGAACTTTGGTCAGCATATCTGACCCGTTCTCGGCCGTGTGGATCTTCGTCAGCGCGAACTCCTGGTCATCTACTCTTTCCCGGATCCAGTGATACCTTCGCTGGATATGCTTCGTCCGGGAATGGTAGGCCGCATTCTTCTTAGCAAGGTGGATGGCACTTTGACTGTCACAATAGAGTCGGTATTCATCTTGCCGGACACCGAGCTCTCCGATGAAGTCCTTTATCCATAATATTTCCTTGCCGGCTTCCACAACTACCATGTACTTCGCCTCCGTGGTTGACAATGCAACCGTCTTCTGCAGCCTTGACTGCCACGAAACAGCTCCCCCTGCATATGTCATTACGTACCCGGATGTAGACCGGGTGGTATCCACATCAGCCGACATGTCTGAATCGGTGTAACCGTCAAGTTGAGGTTTTCTAGAGCCGAATCGGAGACACATATTTGAAGTGCCCTTCAAGTACCGGAGTATCCATTTGACCGCGTTCCAATGCTCCTTGCCAGGATTGCTCATAAACCGGCTCACCACTCCGACTGCGTATCCTATATCCTGTCGGGTACAAACCATTGCGTACATTAAGCTCCCGAAAGCAGAGGCATATGGAATCTTCATCATATCCGCCTTATCTGCTTTCGTCTTCGGGCTTTGATTACCGGATAACCTGAAGTTTGCCGGAAGTGTCGATCCGATCGGTTTTGCATTTGACATGTTGAACAGTGAAGCACCTTTGTCACGTACTTCTCCTGTGATAGCCATAATTGCTTCGTTGACCGGTTCCAGATAATATGCAACCCTAGCATCTGTCTTGCCGGACCCAAGTCTTTCATTGAGAAGGTCCGGTTGAGGGCCTTCTTCAGCATCCGTATTTTGACTTGGTCCCGTCCGACGATCAACATATCGTCCACGTACAGAAGGAGTATCAGGAAGTCGCCTCCTTCGAACTTCTTCACAAACACGCAGTGATCGGCCTGCGTCTTGTGGTACCCTTGATCGGTCATGAAGGAGTCGAACTTCCGGTACCATTGCCAGGGGGCCTGCTTCAACCTGTAGAGGCTCTTCTTCAACCGGCAAACCAGGTGCTCCTTCCCTTTCTCCACGAATCCTTCTGGTTGCTGCATGTAGATCTCTTCTTCGAGGTCACCGTGAAGGAATGTCGTCTTCACGTCTAGCTACTCTACCTCGAGGTCCATGCTTGCCGGTATACTCAGCACCGTCCGGATGGAGGTCATCTTTACTACCGGGGCAAATATCTCGTCGAAGTCCACGCCCTTCTTCTGCTGGAACCCCTTCACCACGATCCTGGCTTTGTATCTCAAGGGGTTGCCGGCATCTCCCGGTTTCAACTTTAACACCCACTTGTTTCGGAATGCCCGCTTTCCTTTCGGCAACTCCACCAATTCGTATGTATGGTTCTCATGCAGGGAATCCATCTCATCCTGCATGGCACTTAACCATTTTCGGTTGTGGGTGTCTTCCTTCGCTTCTTCGAAGCTTTCCAGCTCCCCCTCATCGGTCAGCAGAACATGCTCTGCATCCGGAAATCTCCGTGGGGCCCTTCTCTCTCTGAGAGGATATCTCCGTCTCTGGGCTTCGGTGACCAGCTCATCCATCTGCTCTTCATTCGAATCCGATTCGAGGTCTTGGCCGGTTCCGGTTTCAGCTTCCTCTACTTCTTCTTCAGCCTGTTCGGTATCCTCACCGTAACCGGCTGGTCCCTCGAGTGCTAACCGGTCTCTTGCCGGTTGGGTCTGCTCATCATAGAGTCGATCCTTACCGGTCGACTCGGAGTTCATTATCTTCTTCTCCGACTCCCAGTCGGAGAGCGTCTTGTCCTCCATGAAGATAATATCTCGACTCCGGAATACCTTCTTGTCGACCAGGTCCCACACTCGGTAGCCGAACTCATCGTCACCGTAATCGAGGAATATGCATGGCCGGGTCTTTGGATCTAACTTTCCTCTCCGGTCCTTAGCTACATGCACGTACGCGAGACACCCGAATACCTTCAGATGCCGGTAGGACACTTCCTTACCGGTCCAGACTCTCTGTGGCGTGTCTCCGTCCAAGGGTACTGAGGGTGATCTATTTATCACATATGTCGCCGTCGATAGTGCCTCAGCCCAAAACTTCTTGGGTAGTTTTGCATGCGCTAGCATACTCTGGACCCTCTCCATTATGGTCCGGTTCATCCTCTCAGCCAGTCCGTTTAGTTCCGGCGTCTTCGGCACAGTAAATTCGAGCCGGATTCCCTTCGAGTGGCAGTACTCCTCGAACTGCCCCCGGTATTCTCCTCCGTTATCTGCTCGAACCGCCTTCAGCTTCTGGCCGGTTTCTCTTTCCACTCTCACGTGGAGCTCTTTGAAGACGGATAGCACCTGATCCTTCGTCTTCAACGGTGTGGACCACAGCTTTCGGCTGTGGTCATCTATGAATGTCACGAAGTACTGCGCTCCGGCATGTGACTTCGTGTCTACTTGACACACATCCGTATGCACCAACTCCAGTGGTGCATTACGTCTCATCGGTGGCCTTGGTCGGAAGGGGGTCCGGTTTTGCTTACCGGCCAGACAATCAGTGCACTTCTCCAAGTGCACGTTCTTCACTGGAATGAGGTTGTCGTCTGCAAGCCTCTTCATCCCCTTCTCGCTCATATGACACAGCCTCTTGTGCCACAGCTCACCGGCAATGTCGGATGCCACGTTCACTTGTTCCGGACATAACCGGGCATTCATCAGGTACAGTGTGTTGATCTTCTGGGCCCGAGCCACGATCAGGCTCCCTTTGCTGAACTTCATGACACCGTTCCAGGTGCTACCCGTGTAGCCTTCATCATCTAGCCGACCGGCTGATATCAGGTTCAGACGAACCTCCGGAACGTGTCGGACATCCTTCAGCAGCAACTTGCATCCGGTTGGTGTTGTCAGCCACTCGTCTCCTATGCCGACAATTCGGCATGTACCTTCATTCCCCATCCGGACACAGTCGTGATCACCGACTGAGTAGAATGAGAAGCATTTCCGGTCCGGGGTAAGGTGGAACGACGCTCCGGAGTCAAGTCATCTCGTCGCCGGCAAGGTTTATCTCACTCTCCTCAGTGATGAGCATCAACTCTTCTTCACCGGGTCTGCACCATCCGGCTCTCCGTAGCCGGGTACTCCTCATCCGGTTCTCACCGGGTCTGCACCATCCGGCTCTCCGTAGCCGGGTACTCCTTATCCGGTTCTCACCGGGTCTGCACCATCCGGAGGGACCTGTCTCCCAAAAGTAAAGCACATTTGAAAGCTCTTGAAGACCTCCATCTTTTTGTACTAAGATATTAAATTTACTTAAAATTAGTATCTTCACTATTATTGTTTTATATGAATCACACTCGATTTTGTACGTTTTATTTGATTTTCACACCATTGCCGAAAATCTTCACGACATCCAACCCCACCAAACCGCACGTCCTCCGGTACGTGCCAAGAAGAGGGAATGTGAGATTTCGGCAATGGTGATCAACATGACTCCTCAACGTCGAGCATGTCTATTTCTTTGTACTCAAATAATTGTTGCCACCCAATCCACTATATCATTCGTTTTTTCTTTGCTTTACCATGACTTGTTGTCACGGCCCCTTGCTCTCTTCTTGAGGATAATCATTTAAGTCTCATGAATGTTCCACCTTCATCTCAGCCATCTCCTTGGTCACCTAACTTTCCTTTATCATCAGTTCTCGTCTCATGCTTGCCTTTCCTTATGCTCACTAGCCTCGACCGGGTGTCGCGGCTCGTCTGCTTCAACCTCCGTCTAGGCCGGTTTAGCTTCTGTTTGTCTCAACCAATCAGCTTCTGGCTTGGTCGACGTTCGCCCGGATTCGCATTTGGCCGAATCGGACTCAGACGATCTACTTTCGTCCGGGTTAGTTTACATCCGGTTTTTGGTTGGGTCGGCCCCGGTTGATCAACTCTTGTTCGGTTCGGCTTCCATTCGGGTCGGAATACCAACCGCGTCATCTTCCATTCGGATTGTATTCCGGTTCTTCCCTTCTTGCCGCTATTTGGCTCTTCATCGAACTCTATTGTAGCTTTGTTTTTGGCGTCCTTTTTGGCCGTCGTTCCTCCGTATGCGCTGGCTTCGACCCTCATCTCCTCGCCACCACCTTCCATCTCTCCGGTCTCCAGAACCGGTGTGGAGGGATTCCTTCGTCTATGGCCATCCTCCTCATCGTCGTTTCGGTCCTTCAATTTCCAGCCGCCACCTTCCGTCTATGGGGTCTTACATCGGTTCTCAGACGCAATTTCCCAAGTCTCTAGAACAAGTGTGGAGAAAATTTGGTCGTCGTCATTGGCAGTATTATCTTGGTCCTTCTCTTCCTTTTTGCCACCATACGTCTCTTGGGTGTCACGTTGGTTCTCGGATGCAACTGCCCAAGTCTCTAGATGAAGTGTTAGGAAAGTCTCCACATGACCATATGCCATCGACTCGTTCATAGCCATCTCCGACTCGATGTCATTTTTCGTGGCTATCTCTTCAATCTCATGGGCCTCGTACCCATTGACCCTCTGGATCGAACAAGCCTCGATCATGCTTCTCTCTTCATCACATGTATTCGTTTCGACCTCCGGCTCCTCGCCAACACCTTCCGTCTCTTGGGTCTCACGTTGGTTCTTTGACGCAACCACCTAACTCTCCGGAGCATGTGTGGAGAAAATCCGGCCATGGTCGTTGTCGACGCTTGTTATCTTGTTTATAGTCACCTCCTCGATGTCGTCTTTAGCGGCTAGATCCTCAATTACACTAGCCTCGCTCTCT
>NW_028230818.1:0-29956 GCF_043228905.1 Azolla caroliniana | reverse complement strand
GCATGGGCACGCCCGAAACGCTCCCTCGTCACAAGACGGCCGAACGTATAAGGAAGACACGAACAAAGAAAGAAGGAAAGAAAGAAACATGAATGATATCGGCTAAAGAAATAAATACGTGTTCAATTCCAACGCAAGAGGACCCTTTATAAAATAGGGTTTGATTACAATGGCAACTTATAGTTAACCACAAGCTCAATTAAAACATAAATACTAAATGCCCTTAGAGACAAGAGCAAATTCGAACACGGTGAAGATGAACACACGAGCACCACCAAAATGCCAATCCCAACGAACCACGACCACCCGAACGGCGAGCACACGGGCTCGCAACGACGAACGGGGCGGAGCAACATCGAACCAACGAAGCTTGGGCTTACGAGCACTTCGAGTGCGGACTCGAAGAAGACGAGCACGTGGCGGTGGGGGGATGAAGGGGTATGAGATGAAGAGAAGTGGTGAATAAGAAGATGAAGAGCTCCGAAGGAAAAATGGCGATAGTCTCCTCCTCCCAAAACGTCCTCTCGAATGAGTCCCCCTCGACCTCCTTTTGTAGGAAAAAAGGAAGGGGGGTTGCCAATTTCGTCTTTAATGCAAAAAGGAATAAAATTCCTTAAATCACACTTAATTATAAGGCTAGATTTAAACCTTGCATCTTTAGCTAGAAGTCAATGTGACTATCCTCTATCCCATTAACTCTCTCTTATATAATATATGATTCTATCTCTCTAAATTCTTAGCCTGTCTCCCCTCTACTTTTTATCTCTCCTCTCTCTTACTTTTTACACAGCCTTCTATGCATCCTTTCCACCCCTTTCTTTTCCCTTTTCTTTTTCATGTGTGCAATTAATTTGTGTGCACACACATTACACATGCACATTTTGAACACCCCCTTTCGCCGGTTTTTCCCACTCTCGAGCACGCCACATCATGACATCCACCCCCACCAAACCGCACATCCTCCGGTATGTGCCAAGAATGGCGGGCTGAGGGTGGTCAATAGTTCATTTCCTCCTCCTCATTGATCCCGCAGCTTGTTGTTTGCTCAGCGTTATCTTCGTCAAGGTCATCGAGGTTTGGATCCTTGTCGTGTCACTTTTTGAAGATTTTGACCTGCTTCCCTGATATTGGTACTACCAGCTTAGTCCCATCGAGTTCAACGAGGTGGTAGGTAGCATTATCGTTTGCACTTGTTACCACGTACGACCCGAACCATTGCTTTGCGAATTTCCGCATCAAGCTATGTTGATTGTCGAGACTACTATTATATACAATCACCCAGTCTCCTTCTTTGATCTTCTGAGGGCGTAGTCAGCGTGTCTTGTCAAACCGGGCTTTATTACTTAGCGTAGCCGCTTCTAACCTCTCCTTTGCCAACTCCAAGTCTTCAGGTCTTCTCTCAAGTTTCCTTATCCTTGTTGCTAGAAGCTCTTCTCGACTCATCTCGTTTTCCCATGGCATCGCTACCCATGAAGCGATCGTGTCTTCAATGGGCATCACCGGCTTTTGTCCGTACATGAGTTCAGCTGGCATGAAACCTGTAACTGAGCTATGAGTTGTTCTGTCGGCCCACAAGGCATAAGGTAGTAACCAAGGCCAATTCCTGACTCACCCATCCCAAGCTCTTACAATGACTTTTACAATAGGCTCGTGTCCGCGTTCTATCTTCCATTAGCCTCCGGGTTATAAGTAGTCGTGAGAGAAAGCTTCACTCCAAGTCGGTCAAAGAGCTCTGTAGCTTCGTGAGCATTCAACTCTCCTTTGTCGGCCACTATCTTCCCCACACATCCGTACTGGTAGATGACATCCTCAAGTAAGAATTTACACACCTCCGTCGTCGTTTTGTTTGCTAAGGCTTGCCCTTCTACTTGGTTTGTTAGGTCTTCTCTTGCTAGCGCCAAATATTTCCTTTGGCCCACTCCCATTGGCATCGAAACCAAATCCACCATCCATTTGAAGTGTATGGTGAGTGGGTAGGTCGGGTGCAACTCGTCCCTATGGCGTATGTTGGAGTGTATTTGGCAGCTTTCACACGTCCCCACGAAATAGGTGACATCCTTGTACATTCCCGACCACCAATACTTCTCCTTTAACTTCTCAAATGTTGCCCACGTTCCTCTATGGCCCACCCAAGGACTCTTGTGGAACTAAGACACCAATTGTTGAGAGACAAGCTCAACATTCGGTGCGAAGTACGCAGCGTAACCCAGTGCATAGACTGGGTGCGTGAAAAAGTACACACAAGAGGGCCGCATCGGTGTGAAAACCAAAAAGGCCGTTAGAGCGTTATTCCTCGTAAGGAATAATTTTGGGAGTGAGTGTCGCGGCTCATTTATGAGCGTCAAGTACTATCAGTACTTGTGTCAGCCCGATTGTTAGGGCTTGTATATAAGGTGCTCACTGAGCACGAAGTATGTACACAGAACAAAGCGTCATTATTTTGAATCTGAGTTTTTTGTTGTTTGCTCTCTCTCTCTCCATCTCCATCTTTGCGTTTTCTGTGTTTTACTGAATTGTCTTATTCCTCCGAACTGTGTACTCTGTGTTTACGCACACGCTTCCGCACAACATATTCTTTTACACCAATGTTGTCTGGTCTTCTTCCTTTATGACCACTCATTGTGGCGTCCCTGTCCTTCTCTTCGGGTGCCTCTAGAGGAATCCCCCTCGTAGGAAGTACTTGTACACTTTCTTTCAGACTCTCTATGCTTCCTGCTTCGACCATGAACTATCCACCATCATTGAGCTTAATAACTTGCCAATGTGTAGCCACTCCCCTTCGTATTCACTTTCATTGAAGGCATGGAGTACTCACACATCTTGATCATCTATAGACGCTTGGGCCGTCTTAAAGAAGTCAAGAGCGACATCCTCATCTTCAAACACCATGCTTTCGCACTCGAAACTTGCCCTCGATAGCATATCTACCATGGCATTGTTCTTCCCTGAAATGTGGTGAATCTCTAGGTTCATTGATTTGATGTAAACAATCCACCTTAGCATAGCTAGGTCAAGTGTTGCATATCCCGAAACCATCCCTAGGATTGGAAGGAAATCCGTCTCTATTACCACCTCTAACTTGATTAGGTAATCTTTATCCACCTTTACTGCGGACACAATACCCCAAAGCTCACGTTTTACTTGGGTGTATCCTCCTTGTCGCTCGCTTAAGACCTTGGCTCCGAACCAGATGGCATAGCGTGTACCATCCTCTCCTTCTTGGTTTATGACCCATCTGATCCCGGTGGGACTCGTATCTACCGTCATGTAGATGGGCACCCCTTCCTTGTATATGGCTTTTCGTAAGGCTAGTGCCGCTACCAACATTCCTTTGAGCCTCTTCATTGCCTCTATGTGCTCTTCCTCCCACTTGAACTTCCACCCCTTCTTGAGTAGCCCATACAAGGGCTCGGCTAGGTGAGCATAGTGCAGGATCTAGATGTGGTAGAATGCACAGGCACCAAGAAATCGCCTCACCTCTGTTTGCGATTTACATTCTTCCCTCATGTCTGTGATGGCGTCCACCCTTGCCGGGGACGGCTTCCATCCGTACGCCCCGCACAAGTGTCCCACCACAAGGATCTCCGGTTGGCCAAATGCCGATTTCTCACCGGAGAAGGTCAAGCGTGCATCTTCGAGTCTTTGTAGAACCTTCTCGCAATCGGAGATGTGATATGCCACAAAACGTCTGCACCCATCCTCGTCCAAGGTTTCATCTTTCTCCACTTCAGAGCACCCTTTTATGGGGATGTCATTGAGGAACGACATGGGGCGCTTGATGCCTCCAGGATACCCATCTCGATCTTTTCCTTGAGTAGCTCAATCAACTTCGGGATGTGAGCTCTTGGAACCGGGATTGGCTTGATGTTCCATGGTACATGTGGCACCGTTGTCGTGAAGAAAACCGTCCCTAGGCGGAAACCGAGTTTAGCATGTGTAAACCGGCCCTTACACGCGAGCACACTTTTCGTTGTATAGTAAGTAGGTAGGTACAAGTCGGCTGAGGTGAAATCCTAGGTAGCACACATTCGATAGGGAGAGAATCGAGGTGTATCTCTGTCTGAAAGGACAGAGAATTAATGTGACGGATGATAACGGCCTCCCTCCTTGGGCTATAAAAGAGAGGGAGATGAATGGAAAGGGTATCGCGCGTTAGAGAGGACGAAGTGCTGCTGGACTGGGACCGAGCTCTTCTCCTGTGCCACTCTCCATAGCCATTTTGCGCAGGTTTTCGGGAGGCTGACTTGCTTCGTGGAACGCCCGTGTGCTTCCGGTAGAGTCTCCATCTCGCTCTTCTGTGTGGGAGTGAACACGCGTCGGTGTTCGCCTTGCCGGCCTGTTGGTTGTAACCGTCTTGATATATATATATATATTTATATACATACGTGTTCATATACTCGGACTTCTAGTCATCTCGTTTTGATGTGTTGTTGGATTGTGATTCGTGTGTGCTCCCGTGTCTGTGCGTGTGCAAGTGCGTCTGTTGCCTTTCCGTTCTCCTCCTTCTCAGCTATTTCTCGGTCCAAGACCCCGGTGGTCCCGCCTCGTTCTCCACGCACGAGTGTAACAACGCGACATATTTGGTGAACTCGATGTGAACAGGCGGTAGAGGAATAGAAAGATGAGGGGGTCGGATCTCGCGGAAGCCATGGCTTCGGCTGTGGATCGGATTGTGAGTGCGCGCGAAGGCGCAGGTGCCCTCGATAGGGCTATTGAAGCGGTCGTCGGCGCGATAGGCCGGTTCGGTGGGAAGGACGCCGCGAGCTATTTGGAGGCCTACCGGTGTCAGGGTAGTTGTGGTTCGTGCGGCGAAGTCGCGGGGACTAAGGTTAAGCGGAGTTGAAGAAACTTAACTTTTAATAAGGCTTGTATGGTGATGATAGAATGGTTAAGGATAGTAAGAAGAAGAGTTACGAGTAATGTGTGTGTCTGTGTGTGTGTGTGAGAGAGAGAGAGAGACGAGCATAGATAAAAGATAGAGACAATGTATGATTCAAGAAAGAAGATTGCGACAAAGTATGATTCTAGAATAAGATTGAGACAAAGTATGATTCAAGAAGCAAGAGTATATGATATAAACATGATGTATATTAAAAAGACAATATTTTACCAACTTTACAATCCTTGATCGCAAACTGAACACATTCTCTATCGACCCTTGATTTGAACCCACGACATCAACTTCGAAACGAGAGGTTCTCCACCCAATGAGCTAATCTTCTTTACTTGATTGTATTATTTTCTCACTCTCTCTTTATTCCTTCCTTTTTGTTTTCCTTTCCCCTCTTTTTATAAGTATTTCCATGCATATGGTAATGTCATGCATGTAATGCATGAGTTACATGTAATGCATGATCGCCATTTGGCGCACATGCATTGCATGTGATGAATGATGGCTATGTATGAAAATAGATATGAGATAATTATAATGATGAAAATGCATTCTAAAATAACTAACCTAGCTTAGTGGTGTATGCTTGGTGCTTGGTATACAAGGTTGAGGGTTCAAGTCCCTCAATTTTACTTAATACAATATATAGCTTCATTCTTATATCATGAAGCACATTTATTACACACTTTTACAAATAAATAGCCTAGCCTAGTGGTATGTACATTGTACATCGTATATAAGGATGTGGGTTCAAGTCTCTCAAATATTATTAAATACAACATTTAAGCTCATTTTTATATCGTGAAGCACATTCTTCACGACACCCACCCCCTCTGAACTTGCACATTGGTTGTGCAGAGTTCGTCCAACACTTCTTCCGATTCTTTTAGTTCTTCTACTTCTTCATAAAATTCAGGCTCTAATGACTCCCTCCTTTTAAATATTTTAATCCTTTTTCCTGCAATTGGGATACGAATTTCTGTCCCATCTAATTCATTGAGGAAATATGTGGCTTTATCTGTTATTTTCCTAACTTCATAAGGTCCAAACCATCTTTTTGCAAACTTCCGAATAGTACTGTATTGATTATCTAGGCTATTATCATATACTAATACCCAATCTCCCTCTTGCACCTTTCTTGGTCGTATTCTTTTCATCTTGTCAAATCTGTCCTTATTCTTGATTCTTGCCTCTTTCAATCTAGTAGCTGCTTTTTCTATGTCTTCTATCCTTGATTGAAGTTGTCGTATTCGAACCGCAAGTAAATCTTCCCTACTCATTTCCGATTCCCAAGGCAACACAACCCATGTAGTTATCTTTTCTTCAATTGGCATTATTGGCTTCGGTCCTGTGATTAATTCTGCAGGCATATATCCAGTAACAGTGATGTGAGTTGTCCTATCAGCCCATAGTGCATAGGGTAAGGTTTTTGGCCAATCACTAACCCGTCCACTACATGCCTTTGCCAAAGCTTTGACTATTAGCCCATGTCCCCTTTCTACCTTTCCATTAGTTTCTGGATTGTACGCCGTTGTCAAAGAAAGCCGAATTCCTATTTTGTCGAAAAAATCTTGAGCTTCCACAGAATTGAGTTCTCCCCTATCTGCCACTATCTTCCCGATACATCCATATCTACAAACAATGTCCTCCAAGATGAATTGACATACTCCTAATGTCCCTTTTGTTCTCAATGAACGACCTTCCACTTGATTTGTTAGATCTTCTCTAGCAAGAACCAAGTATCTCTTTTGTCCTACTCCAAGTGGCATTGTTACCAAATCTATCATCCACTTGTAATGCACCCCCGGTGAGTATGTTGGGTGTAATTCATCACAAAATTTTACATTTGAATAATATTGACAAGTGGGACAAGTTTCCACATACTTTTTTATTTGCTCATAGTATCGAGGCCACCAAAATCGTTCTTTAATCTTACTGAAAGTGGCCCACACTCCTCGATGACTAGCCCATTCTTTGTCATGCAGCTCTCTGATTATCTCCTTTCATTGCCCTTCAGAACCTATTACTCTTTGCGGGTTTCCAGTCTTGGTTTTTGGATGTCGCCATAGATATCCTTCATGCAGGAAGAACTTATGGGCTTTCTTGCGAAACTGTGCGAACTCTTTTCCGGATCGACCTTTGTACTTGTCAGGGGTTTGTAGGTATTTCCCTATTTTCTTGAATTCTTCTTCATACTCCTCTTCTAGAAACTGCATTCCTCCTTCCCGAGTAATGCTTGTGGTAAGGACTGTTTGTTCTTTGTCCTCATCGTCCGAGTCTGGAATCTCCTCTTCCTCATACCTTGCTCTTGATAACATATCTGCTACTGCATTTCTATTCCCAGAGATATGTTGAACTTCAGGGTTGATTGATCTAATATAGATACACCATCTTAACATGGCTTGATCTGGAATATCACAATTAGCTATGATACCCAAAATAGGCAAACAATCTGTTTCTATTATTACTTCAGCACCAATTAAGTAATCTCTGTCTGTCTTTACAGCTGTTACTATCCCCCATAGCTCTCTTTTCACCTGTGCATATTTTCTTTGTCGACCACTAAGAACCTTTGCCCCGAATCGGACTGGATACCTTTCTTCCCTATCTTGTTGGCTTATCACCCATCCAATTCCAATGGGACTAGAGTCTACTGTGAGATGTATGGGTCGGGTGTAGTCTGGTTGCTTTAATGGTGGAGCTTGTGCCAAGTAGTACTTCAATTTCTTCATTGCCTCTGAATGCTCTTCACTCCATTCAAATGTCTCTCCTTTTCTTAGGAGTCTATATAAAGGTTCAGATAAATGGGCATAATGCGGAATCCATTTACAGTAAAAAACACATACCCCCAGAAACCTTCGTACTTCTGAGATGGATGTACATTCCTCTTGCATATTTTGAATTGCATTGACCTTGGTTGGGGATGGCTTTCTCCCATATGGGCCACACATATGACCAACTATTAATATCTCTTTTGCCCCAAATATTGACTTCGCCCCTGATAAGGTCAAATGCACTTCTTCCATCCTTGATAGCACCTTCTCACAATCCTTGATATGATCAGCAACGAATTGACGGCAACCACTTTCGTCCAATTCCTCGTTCTTCTCTTCCTCCTTGCATCCCTTAATTGGAACATCATCTAGAAAAGGCATTGTAATATGAGGAATAAAATCACGAAGTACCTTGTTCATTCCATTCATCATATGCGCCACTGAGTTGGTCGCTCCTTGCGGCAAGGTGCACATCCGTACTAACCCTATAGGTGTCTTGATAGAAGTTATATCTCGACTTTTGATAGCAAGTTGAAATTGATCATACCCGAAATAAAGGTCTCCCATTGAATATATAGCTCTTCCTGCAAACATCTCAGCAAACTCATCCACAATTGGCCCTACTCCCGAGTTTCGGATTGTTACCTTATTCACGAGTTGCATATCTTGGATAAATCAGAGTCGCCCATCTTTCTTTAACACAGTGAACCATCGACTCGAGTAAGGAGCGTTCGATGGTTCCAAGATACCCATCCTTATCTTTTCTTTCAAAAGTTCTAATAGTTGAGGGATTCTAGCCCTAGGCATGGGTATTGGCTTAAAGTTCCATGGAATATGAGGGATAGTGAATATAACCATGGGCTCCACAATTTCTGGATCCACACACCCTATTTCCTCCGGTTGGAATGCGAACGCCTTTCCATGCCTTTTTAACATCTCCCTGAACTGCTTTTCTTCAGCGGGTAATAGGAAGTCACCCCCTCCTATTTTCATCCCTTGTATTGTTTCCGGAGTAAACACATGTCTTACCTTTCGTGGGTCTCTGATCATTGGCTCTGTGGCTGCTTCTTTGATTGCCTTTTCACTATCCCCTGGAAGTGGAGCAGCAATAGGACGAACCTTCTTCTCTACTGTCTTGTACTTTGTTAGTACATGTGCTTCATGATCCTTTCGAGCAACTTCTTCAATGACCTCGTACATCTTGATTGAATGGACAGGAACTTGGATTTCGTTGTCTTCTTCCATTGCTTCCAAATGAGTTATTGTATCTTCAAAACTTAATTCTTCAAACATATCCTGAATTTCTTCATCATCATCTATTAATCCAGAACACTTTAAGTACTCGAAAGCATTTTGTATTTTATTATTATTTACTTTTAGTATAAAAGTAGCACCATTAGATGAGATTGTACAAGGAATATCTTTATTTACATTATTATTTATGGGGTTTTCTTTTATGTTCGGGCTATCACAGCCCCTACCTGTAAAAGCCCTATCTAAAAATCCTGGGAAAACTCTTCATCCATCTCTTGAATTGGATGTTCCCTAGGGCATTCTTTGTTTCTTTCATGGTTAGGCCTCACGGTTAAGAATTGGACAGTCTTTCTTCCATCTTGACTCTTGATTCTCGCGAAAGCCGAACCATCATCAATAACCTTTGTTTCCATCCTCACTACGGTGATGTAGGGCTGGCCAAGGATGACAGGGTAGGTTGATCGATCCTGCACAAAGAAATTTTGATTCACCGAGACATCACCAATTGTTACCTTCACACTAGGACATGCTCCGAATAGATCCTCCGTAGTTTCTGTGGCAGCTCTTATTTTCCACCCATGATTCTTGTCGATTGGCCACCGTCCTCGAGCGTAAAATTCCGATGACATCATGTTAATCTCCGATCCATGATCGATCAAAGCAATACATGGAATTTGCTGCTCCCCAATTTTTGCAGGTGCCTCCGTTGTTGCTCGAGCCCAATGGTCCCTTGTATAGTGACTCCTATCCCCTTCATGGACGCCAACATCATTCTGGTTTTTTACACTTGCAGCATTGATGGTGCCAGAATACAAATCTTGAAGTGTTGTTGCACACCCTCCCGTAATTTCCTCCGTCACCTGTCTCTTCCTTCTAATAATATCTATGATAACTTCATGAAATTCTTTCTTTGCTATACCCAACACTTCTCTTAAAGTAAATTCTACCTTACTATTTAGTATTCTTGTTTCTAGTACCTTTTTTATATCCGTTGTTTTTTCTATGTCTGAGGCAAGCTTGAAAGATGGGCATGTCTTTCCTTTTACTTTATCAGCTTCCTTCGGCTCAGTAGCACCCTTTTCCATCTCCCTTCTCTTCTGTTCTCGTGTCTCATGTCTCTTTGTCGGATCAGCTTCCTCAGCTCTCTTCCGCTTCTCTTCCACTAGCACATCTCGTGCATTCACTTGGGCGAATGCTAATAGCGCGTCTACTGGATCATTCCATCCAGTGAAGTTTTGTTTTTCATCTCCCGCTCTTTTTAATTCATCCACTCGAACCTTCCCTTTTCTTGCATAATCCATCACATCTTGCCAAAAGCCAGATCCACCATATGAGTCTTCTACACGCAATCCTAAGGTTGCCACGGATTGTATCGCTTGCGTCGTTTCTCTCTCGGTATCTTCCATTAGCTTTTTCATTCCTCCTCGCCCAAAGTTGAGTTGAAGTGGTTGTCGAGTCTCAGTTGAGTGAATCTTGCCATCTTGATAGTAGATTTTATTATGATTAAGAGCATCCCTATGCTCTTGACAATCTTTCTTCTGGTGGTCGATACTATCACACCACATACACCTTCGGACCATTCCACCTCCCTGCCTTGATGAAGTCGAGCTTTGTCCCGATTCTAGCTTCGTCACTTTGATCGACAAGTCTTTCATGCCTTTCACCAATTCGTGTAAGAGTGATTCTTCTACTTTCTTTTCTCCTGACTCATTCCCCATTTCTTCATCATTTCTGTCGGGCAACTCCATAAACCATAACTTTCTTTTGCAGAAATGGGCGCACACCCTTTTCACCTCCTCCCAGTCTTCGGTAAGTCCACTTGGACTATTCTGATCTTCTAAAAGCATTCCCAAGTCCTTCTTGTCTTTAATATTAGTGGCTTGGAGAAACAATATTACTTTATCTAGCATTAGTATATTTCTATCCCTAATATTTAATTGCTCAAATCTTTCAGAAAACTCTTTTAATACTTCCAAAACACTTAAATGTTTATCAGACTCTACCCAATCCATGAAAGCTCGCCTTGTCATCCTTGACATATCGTTGAGGTTGTATTCATTGAGTAATGCTCTTTCGAACGTTGTCCATGTTTGATTCTCCCTTCGGAGCTCTTGGATCCTCTCTTGTAGCCCAATCGCAGCGACACGACTAAAGCTATTAATTTTTGTAGCTTCGTCGACACCGCGTTTAAGCATTTCTTCATTATAAATCTTCAGAAATCTTGTTAAATTTATACCTTTGAAGATTCCTACTCGTGCGAGAATATTGTCGACAGCTTTGTCGATGCTTGTCATCATCCCTTGTTCCCGCATCACTCGTTCCATCATCGTACACATAAGCCTCATTTGCTCCTCCATTTCTCCTCGTCCGCCGCCTTCACGTCGGGTTCACCAAATGTGTCGGGGTAGTTGTGGTTCGTGCGGCGAAGTCGCGGGGACTAAGGTTAAGCGGAGTTGAAGAAACTTAACTTTTAATAAGGCTTGTATGGTGATGATAGAATGGTTAAGGATAGTAAGAAGAAGAGTTACGAGTAATGTGTGTGTGTGTGTGTGTGTGAGAGAGAGAGAGAGAAGAGCATAGATAAAAGATAGAGACAATGTATGATTCAAGAAAGAAGATTGCGACAAAGTATGATTCTAGAATAAGATTGAGACAAAGTATGATTCAAGAAGCAAGAGTATATGATATAAACATGATGTATATTAAAAAGACAATATTTTACCAACTTTACAATCCTTGATCGCAAACTGAACACATTCTCTATCGACCCTTGATTTGAACCCACGACATCAACTTCGAAACGAGAGGTTCTCCACCCAATGAGCTAGTCTTCTTTACTTGATTGTATTATTTTCTCACTCTCTCTTGATTCCTTCCTTTTTGTTTTCCTTTCCCCTCTTTTTATAAGTATTTCCATGCATATGGTAATGTCATGCATGTAATGCATGAGTTACATGTAATGCATGATCGCCATTTGGCGCACATGCATTGCATGTGATGAATGATGGCTATGTATGAAAATAGATATGAGATAATTATAATGATGAAAATGCATTCTAAAATAACTAACCTAGCTTAGTGGTGTATGCTTGGTGCCTGGGACTACGGTTTCTCTGTCTTCCGCGTTCCGATTCGGTAAGGAGCACTTTGGAGTTGGAGCTCGTATCTTTATCTTTCCGACGCGCCTCCTCATCTAGCAAGCTCGACTTTACTCTTGCTAGGGATAACCGCTTTCCTTCCGGCCCGGCGTTGCCCAAAGTGACAACCAACGTCTCCCAACTATCCGGGAGGGAACCGAGCAGGAGTAGCTCTAGTACCTCGTCGGCGAGAGGTACTTCCAATTATGTTGCCTAGTGGATCAGCCCCTAGAAGGCATTCATGTGCTCCGCCATGTTGGAGCCATCTTGGTACTAGAATCTTACTAGCTTCCAGAATACCGAAACCTGATTAACAACATTTTTGTTTTGAAACATTATGACAATCTTCTCCCAGAGCTCATGAGCCTTGCTCTCTTCATTGAAGTTGTTGTACAGGCTCATGTCAATGAGGGCACCGTATGTACGCCGTTGTCTTCATGTGCATCACCTCCCATATCGCGGCGTCGATTTTGTCTGGTCTCTTGTCCCCGAACTGAATCGGCAGCCAGAGGTCTTTAACCACGATCATGTCCCTCATCTTCGACTTCCACACTGAATAGCTGGAGCCGGTAAGCTTGAACATGCCGCCAAACGATTCGTCCATTTTCTGTGTTGTTTCGCTCTGATACCACTTGACGGGAACTCAACGCTCCTTCTACACGACGCTCGGCCACAACCGAGCTTAGAATCATACACAGAAAACAGGAAATAAATGCACGACACTGTGAAGAGAAGTGTACACGGGATGTTTACGTGGAAAACCCAAACTAAGGGAAAAACCACGGCAGCCCACAGGCTGCAAACTATCACTATGTTAGAATGTACAACAGTGAGTTCAAAGAGGCAACGACCTCATGCTCACGATCTTCGCCACAGGCAGCGGTTACAACAAAGGCAACGACCTCTTTCTCTCTCTCTCTCTCTGCACACAGTTACGCGCTCTCTCTTTTCTTGCACCAACAAGAAATGACAACAACAACTAAAAGTTTGCCCTAAGTCATATTTATACTAATATGACTTTTCGGCTATTTACAAATGTAGCCACGATGGACTCTCAAAAACATATTTACAAATATGTCTCTTCATCCAGAGAGCATTCCTCACCGGGTCTGCACCATCCGGAGGGACCTGTCTCCCAACAGCATGTAGTCGTCGATGAAGGAGACGAAATATCGGCTCCCACCAAGACTAACGTTTTGTGCCGGCCCCCATACATCGGAATGAATAATGTTGTCGTGCCTTTCGACTCCGGATCGTTGCGTGAGTCGGGTGGGAACCGCTGTGGTTTTGGACTAAGAGGAAAGAAAATTCTAAGGCAATTAAGAATATGAAATATATTGTAAGAAAGAAAAATATGAAAACTTCGTGAATCCCACGAGTATAGTGTATTAGTGAGTAATCAAATTAAGAGAGAATAGTTAGCAAATTCCTGAATCCCACGATTATCTTATATTAATCAACCCTTGTAAAATAATCAACAACCTCTATACATCTTTCTCTCTTCCTTATATAGTGTTGGAAGAGTCTCAGTTTATCACATGCAAGCATCATGCTTTTTCTATCTTTAGTTTTCATGTACACTGCATGTGCATGATTAGCTTTATATCTCATCTTTTCTTTTTAACTCGAGTGTCTATGCATGAATAACTTTTGTACCATGCATGTCTAGAAATTTTACATGGAATAAAGTTTAGTATAACTTTAAAATTCATAATACCCTACTATAATGATAAGGCTTAACATTATTAACATGGAGGTGCAAGGTTCAAATCTTGCCCTATGCATGTTATATATATTTTAAAGATTTGCTCGAGCCGTATTTGAAGAAACTCTCATGTTCGATTCTGATGGGGGGGAAAAAGAATGAGGACTAATGAGGACTAAATTGGATCAATTTTGTTTCGTTGTTTATACCCTATCTCTCATTCAACTAGTAAGCCAGACCCATACTATGGGTAGTTTCAGCGCCCAGATAGACACGTACACTCAGCTGAAACGAACGCCGATGGTCTCATTGACCCAATTTACCGAGAGAGAATTCCGCTAACAGTCGTAAGGTGATTAGGTCTACTGGTTTTCATCGGGGCGGTCCTATGAGATGAGTGGGAGTTGGGCAGGTGCTATGGGCTTCTGACTTCCAGCTACGCGCCCCTTGCAAAGCCGCCCATGTGGTCAAATTGTTTGTAGTGCGACAAGTCCTGGATATTAGTAAATGATGACCAACTTCTTTTTTTCTATATACTTTCTTCTATTTACAAATACGTCTCTTCATCCGGTGAGATACTCTCATCGGCCTTCTTCATCCGGCTCTTTCCGGTTCTGCTTCATCCAGTGCTTGATAGTTTTCTTTGTCCGGTTCTTACCGGGACCTCCTTACCGATCTCTGCATCCGTTTCTCACCGACTCTCACCGGCCTTCTTCATCCGGCTCTTGCTGGGTCTCCTTGCCGGTTTCGGTCCTTACTGGTTCCTTCTTCCGGTTCTCACCGGGTACTCCATGTCCTATCCGGAGAGGCCAAAAATGTAATTTTTCACGTAGTGTATGAATTACACTACGACACTCGCCCCCTCCAAACCCGCACATCCTCCGGTATGTGCCGAAGTCCCCGATGCTTGCTATTCACCTTCATCCGAAGCTTCCTCCGATTCTCCCCTTAAGTCAACGATGAGTTCTAATCCACTTTCTTCGCTTTCCGCATCACCGCGATCTTCGTCTGATTGCTCCTTCTGGTCTGTCTTGTCTAGGATCACATAGGGTTCTTCATCAGTTCGCTTCTTGAAAATCTTCACCCGTTTCCCGGCTATAGGCACTCGTAGCATTGTTCCATCTAACTCGCATAGTCGGTAAGTTCCGCTGTCGAAAACTTTCCGAACCTCGTATGGTCCGAACCACCTTTTCGCGAACTTCCGCATCGTTGTATGTTGATGATCCAAACTACTATCGTAGACAATCACCCAATCTCCCTCTTCAATCTTCCACGGTCGTAGTCGGTGCTTTGTGTCGAACCGGCTTTTATTCCGGAATCGCGCTTCTTGTTGTCGGCGTATTGCTTCTGCTATGTCTTCCCGTCTTCCCTCCAGTTGTCGTATCCGGACCGCTAGTAGTTCTTCCCGGCTCATCTCTTCCTTCCATGGTAGCATTGTCCATGTCGCAATTGCGGTTTCCGTCGGCATTACCGGTGCTTGTCCGGTCATGAGTTTTGTCGGCATATAACCGGTTACGGAGCTATGCGTTGTCCGATCCGCCCATAGTGCATACAGGAGCATCTGCAGCCAATCCATCACCCTTCTGTCGCATGCTTTGGCAAGTGCTTTGACGATCGGACTATGTCCTCGCTCGACCTTCCCGTTGGCTTCCGGATTGTATGCCATTGTTAGTGTTAACCGAACTCCATGTTTGGCAAAGAATCCGCTAGCTTTATCAGAGTCAAGTTCTCCCCGATCCGCAATCACTTGTCCTACGCACCCGTACCTACAAAACACTTCTTCCAAAAGGAATTGGCATACCATAGAACATGTTTTCCTCCGTAGCACCCGACCTTCTACTTGGTTTGTGAGATCTTCCCGAGCTAACACTAAGTACTTCTTTTGTCCGATCCCGGTTGGCATGGCTACAATGTCGACCATCCATTTGAAGTTGATTGTCGGTGAGAATGTCAGATGTAACTCATCTCGGTGTCAAACTCCGGAGTAGATTTGACACTTCTCGCAGCTTTCCGTGAACTCCGAGACATCTTTGTACATATTCTTCCACCAATATCTTTGCTTGATCTTCCCAAATGTTGCCCATGTTCCCCGATGTCCAGCCCAATCAGATTCATGAAATTCGGACATTACCTGGTTTCGTTGCTCTTTTGTCCTGACTACTCGAAGTGGTATGCCACCCGGTCTTTTCGGCTCCCTCCATAAAAACCCATTTTTCAAGAAGAACTTTCGGACTTGCCGTTTCTTACTTCGGACCTCGGCTCTCTTCTCTTTATTGTCCGATGATTCCTCGATTTCTTGTAGCATTTTCCCGATCAACAAGCTTTCTCCCTCATATTCTTCTTCCCGGAATTCTTGGATTACGTCCACCCGGCATATGTGCTCCGAAGCAAAGTAGTCTTCGGAAACTTCTTCATTATCGGATTCAGTTATGTCATCTCCGAACCGCGCCCTTGATAACATATCCGCTACAACGTTGTCTTTTCCGGAGATGTGTCTTACCTCCGGATTAAGTGACTTAACATATGCAATCCATCTTAGCATAGCCACATCCGGTATCGTGCAACACCGCATCATCCCGAGTATCGGAAGACAATCCGTTTCGATCACTACTTCGGCTCCGATCAAATAATCTCGATCTGATTTGATTGCCGACACGACTCCCCATAATTCTCTTTTAACTTGTGCATATCCGAGTTGCCTTTCGTTGAGAACCTTTGCTCCGAATCAGATCGGATATCGCGAACCTTCCGGATCGGCTTGATTGATGACCCATCCGATTCCGGTTGGACTTGTGTCAACCGTTACTATGATTGGTTGGTCATAGTTCGGCTTCTTTAGTGCTTCTGCCCTCCGTAGTGATTTCTTGAGCTTCTTCACGGCTTTGGTATGCTCCGGTTTCCATTCAAACTTCTTACCCTTCCGCAACAAGTGATAGAGTGGGTCCCCTATATGTGCATAGTGCGGAATCCATATGTGGTAGAATGCACATGCTCCAAGAAACCTTCGAACTTCGGATTGTGACTCGCATACTTCTTTCATAGCTTGAATCACATCGATCTTGGTTGGTGACGGTCTTCGGCCGTAGGGCCCACATAGATGTCCGACTACCAATATTTCTTCTTGTCCGAATGCCGATTTCTCTCCGGAAAGTGGTAGATGCACATCTTCTAACTTCCGTAACACTTTCTCACAATCACGGATATGATTGACTACAAACCTTCGGCATCCCCGTTCATCCATAGCTTCATCTTTTTCTTCCACTGCACACCCTTTCATTGGAATATCATCTAGGAACGGCATCGTTATCTCCGGTATGCAATCCCAGAGCACCTTGTTCATCGCATTCATCATATGTGCGACTGAGTTCGTCGCGCCTTGTGGTAGCGTACACATCCGGACTAATCCTATCGGTGTTCGCATGGTAGTGATGTCTCAGCTCTCCACAGCTAGTTGGAAATGGTCATATCCGGAATATAGGTCTCCGATGGAGTATATCGCGCGACCGGCAAATGCTTCTGCAAATTCGTCTACTATCGGACCGACTCCGGAGTTCCGGATCGTGACCTTGTTCACCGGTTGCAAATCTTGAATAAATCGGAGTGACCCATTCTTCTTTGGAACCGTAAACCATCGATTTGAGTACGGAGCATTTCATGGCTCTAGAATCCCCATCGCCACCTTCTCCTTAAGCAAGTCGATGATTTTCGGAATATGCGCCCGTGGCACCGGAATCGGCTTCAGGTTCCACGGCACATGGTCAATCGTGAAGATCACCATCGGCTCCACTATCTTCAGGTCAGCACATCTTATTTCTTTCGATGTAAATGCAAATGCTCTCCCATGTCGCTCTAGCATCCCACGAAATCGTTCTTCTTCATTCTTTAATAGGAACCCACCTCCACCGATCAGAAGTTTCTTCCGGGTCTCATCCGTGAAGGCATGTCCGATATCCATGGACTTCCGAAGTGTCGGATCCCCCGAGACTTCTTTCCTCCTTTGTTCGCTATCTGCGGGTAACGGTCCCGCGGCCGGTTTCACTTTCTTCTCCACGGTCTTGTATTTCGTACTTACCATTGCTTCTTCTTTGCGGAGCGCATCCGGCCCCATTTTCACAATGATCTCGTACATCTCGACCGACTCCACCGGAATTACCCAGTTTCCCTGGCTTGTATCTTCCGCGAGCTCTTCAAGCCGTTGTAGTGTGCTCCAATAGAACACTTCTTCGACTATTCCCATGATTTCTTCATCTTCATTTATTATTGATGCCGACCGTAACTTATCCTCCACCTTTCGGTATTCTTTCTTCATTCCTCCGGTTACGGCCGTGTACGTGGATGCCCCATCCGGACCGATTCGTACTTGTTTTGGACCGAGAAGTTTCTTCATGTGTGGGGTATCAGGGCTTCTCGGACTATCACTTCCCCACTCCGCAACAATCCGCTCTAAAAATCCATTCTTGTTTGGAACAAGAGCTCTCTCTTGTTCCTTTCATGATTTGCCGGCACCGTTAGGAATTGGACGGATTTCCCTTCGTTTTGGTTCCGAATTCGCGCAAAAGCCGCACCGCTATCGAGCACCTTCGTCTCCATCCATGATGTCGTGATAAAAGGTTGCCCGAGGATCACGGAGTGTGAGACCTCGTCTTGTACGAAGAAATTTTGGTCGATCTCGACATCCCCGATCTTCACCGTCACATCCGGACAAGCCGCAAATAGATCTTCCGTTGCTTTAGTGGCCGCCCGGATCTTCCACCCATGATTCGTGTTAATAGGCCAGTTACCCTTCCGGTAGAATTCCTTGGACATCAAATTGATCTCCGGTCTGTAGGCTGCTTCTTGCTACTCCAAGATATTGCTCTGCTGCCGAGGGAGAAAACAAATCCGGAGGTTGATCTTCTATTGGCTTTGTAGCCGGCCCAATCGGCGTCGGTGTACCCCTTGAGTCGTATTGGCATTGCGGTCTTGTAGAGGATGTCGCAATCCATTGTGCCGCTCACGTATCGCAGAACTCACTTAGCACAATCCAAGTGAGTATCACGCGGTGTTTGCATGAATTGGCTAAGGAGACCGATCGGATAACTGAGATCGGGTCGAGTGATCGTGAGGTAGAGGAGACTCCCGATGAGTTGCCGATACTGAGTCGGCTCACACGCTTTGGTGCCGGAGTTCGCATCTAGTTTGAGATTACGATCGAGCGGGGTTGCCACGGATTTGCACTCAGCCATCCCGAACTTGTATAACAAGTTGAGGATGTAGTGCCGTTGAGAGATCATAATTCCGGCCGGAGTCCGAATTACCTCGATGCCGAGGAAGTAGTGGAGCTCCTTCATGTCCATCATCTTGAACTTGTCGGAAAGGAGGGATTTGACCTTACTGATTTCGACAAGATGCTCACCTCCAATGACTAGGTCATCCACATATAAAATGATGACGATCGGATTTGCGGAATCGCTTCGTATGTAGAGGGAGTTGTCCGATTTTGACATACGGAAGCCGATTTGATGAAGATATTGCGTTATCTTCGAATGCCAAGCACGCGGTGCTTGCTTGAGGCCGTAGAGTGGCTTCTTGAGTTGGCATACAGCTTTCGGATGGGTGCTCGAGTTGAAGCCGGGTGGTTGGATCATGTACACCTCCTCTTCTAATTCGCCTTGTAGAAAGGCGTTCTTGACGTCCATCTGATGGAGGTGCCACCCTTTCGCCGCGGCAATCGCAATTACGGTCCGCACCGTCGTCATCTTTGCCACTGGTGCAAAGGTTTCTTCGTAGTCGACGCCATGTGTCTGAGCGTATCCTTTCGCTACGAGTCAAGCTTTGTAGCGGTTGACGGAACCGTCCGCGTTGTACTTCACTTTGTAGATCCATCTGCATCCGATCGCCTTTTTGTGCGGTGAGGTGGGAACAAGATCCCATGTCTCGTTCTTCCGTAGTGCTTGCATCTCCTCGGTCATTGCTTCGATCCATCGCGGGTCCTTCACAGCTTCGGAAAAGGTTTCCGGCTCCTGTACTGTTGCTACCTTCATCATAAAGGCGTAATGGTGCGCCATATAATCATTGTAGCCGAATCGGCTTACGGGGTTCTTTTCCCGAGTGGATCGGTGGAGCTTTTCATTTGCAGAGATGAGGGCTTTCTTTGCTCCGATTGGTACCTTGAAACTGCCGAACTCACTGTCGAGTGAGTGAGTTGACTCATTGTCGGTGAAGCAATCGTCTTCGTATTCCGCCATTTTCGCCTTGCCTTTGTCCATCTTCGGGCTAGGCCGTGATGTGCTTTGATCGCTCAAAGGCTCTTGTGGTCCGCTCAGTCGGGTCGTGATCGTACTTTCTTCGAACATGCGCGTAAGATGATCTTCATCCTCTATCTCTTGTTCGGTGGATTCTGGGTCGAGCGGAGTCGGAGGCGAAGTTGTCTCTGGTGCGTACCAGGATGCGAACTCGTCAAAGACGACGTCTCGACTTACCCAAGATTTTCGAGTTGAGGGGTTGTAGCACTTGTACCCCTTTTGCTCCAATGAGTATCCTACGAGGATACATTTCTCCAACTTCGGGTCGAGCTTTTCACACTTCTCATCGAGGATGTCCACGTACGCAATGGAGCCGAATATCCGAACATGTGATAGGTTCGGCTTCTTTCCAAAGAATCTTTCGTGCGGAGTGACCTCGTGCACGTCAGATGTTGTGCACCGGTTCATTAGGTAGACAGCCATATTTGCCGCTTCAGCCCAATATGACTTGGGCATATGCTTCTCGTTCATCATGGCCCGCGCTACTTCGAGGATGTGCCGATTTTTGCGCTCGGTTACTCCGTTTTGTTGCGGAGTGTGTCGGCAAGTGAATTCTCGCCGAATTCCTTCCTTTCAGAGATACGCCGTGAAATCATCCGAGAAATACTCCTTGCCGCCATCCGATCGAAGGCATCGTACATGTCGGCCCATGGCTTTCTCGACCTCATTCTTGAGCTTTTGGAAGTGTCCGAAGACTTCGCTCTTTTGCCGCATCGGATAGATCCAAGTGTGCCTAGAAAAGTCGTCGATGAAGAGCACGTAATATCGGCATCCGCCGAATGTCGCCGTTTGGGCTAGTCCCCATACAGCGGAATGAATTACGTCGAGTACACCTTTGCTCACATTCCGCTCCTTCGGGAATGGGTGTCGGTGTTGCTTGCCGAATTGGCACGCTTCGCATACACCTTCAATCTCCTTCTCTTTGAATGTCGGGAGTCCGATAACGACTCCTTTCGATCTCATTGCTTTGAGTTTGTTGAGATTGATGTGGCCGATTCGCTTATGCCATAGCTCTATGTCGGAGTCGGCTTTCATGCTTTTCGCGAACATGGCGGATTTCAATTCGTGCGGATCGAGAATGAACATCCAGCCCTCTCTTCTTCCGCGTGCGATGATCCGGCCTTCTTTTTCGATGAAGCACCCTTCTTGGTCGAATCGTACTTGCATCCCTTGCTCAACCATTTAGCTGACCGAGACCAAATTCTTTGTGATGGTGGGAACATGCAAGACATTTTTAATATATGTTTGCTTACCTCTTTCGCCGAACGGAACATTGCCGATGTGCCGAATCGGGTGCGTAGTGTCATCTCCAGTTTCGACATAACCGGGTCGCTCCGGCTCTCGAAGTTCGAGAAACCATTCTTTATGGGATGTCATATGGTTTGAGGCTCCGGAGTCTACAAACCATACTTCCTCCGGATTAAGGGCACTAGTTGAGGTAGAGGCCGACATAGAGTTTGCTCTATGTTTCATCATGAACATTCCGCCACGGTCGGAGTTCCATGCATACATTCCGCCACGATTTTCGTAGTCGGAGTTGTTCCCATACATTCCGTATACTCTTCGTAGTCAGAATTGTGTGCGTAATTTGTGAGTTGTCGGCTTGTGGAAGCCGATTCACGCATCTTCTTTCGGCACTCTTCTTCGTGGTGGCCGAGCTTTCCACAATATCCGCATTCGGTTGCGTTTTGACGGCTCGGGCCGGATTGGAAGCTCCCCCTTCTTGCGAAGGTTCCTCGTTGGCCTCCGTTTTGCGGCCGAAATTGGGAGTTGTTGTTGTAGGTCGGACCTCGTCCACCTTGTCCTTGGCCGAATCGGCCTCTCGCTCGTCCGCGTCCTCTTCCTCCATTAGAGTGCGTGTAGAGCATGTGGCCTTCCGACTCATTGCTCCTTGTACGCACGTGGTTTTCTTCGACCAATAGCATTGATTGGAGCTCGAAGAAGGATGGAGATTTCTCCCGTGCTAGAACGGCGGTTCGCATCGCGCCGAACCGTGGTGCGAGGCCGCCGAGGCATATTTGCACCATCTCATCATCATCTATACTTACGCTTATTGAGCCGAGCGAGTCGCAAAGCTCCTTGATCTTCAAGGTGTATGTCGTGATGGACATGTCCCTTTGTTGAATGTTGTTCAACTCTTGGCGGAGTTGAAGCTTCCTCGCGGTCGTGTTGGCGGCGAAAATCTTTCGTAGATTTTCCCACGCTTCCTTCGGCGTCTTGGCTTCACGAATGTAGCCGAGCATGTGATCATGAACACATGTCGCCAAGCAATACATCACGCGGCTTGCGGCTTGCTCCCATGTCACGTATCCAGGAGCCGCTTCGGCGGGTCGGTCTTCATGTGCTCCTTTGATGTAGCTCCAATAGCCTTGTCCGACAAGGTATTGGTGCATCTTGTACTCCTAAGATCCGAAGTTGTTTCGATCCAACTTCTCGGTAGGGAGAGCGCTCCCCATTTGAGTATTCATTATGTCGATTCTTCTTCTTTTTCTCTCTTCGAATGCGAGCTATGTAGCGAAGCTACGATAGCGATGAGCCAGTTCTTGGTCGTCAGCGTGGAGCACAACACACGATCACGATGAGGCGAATGGGCTAGATCGAGCTACCAAATCGCTCTGATACCATGTAAAGAATCAAGAGATGGATTCTTGTGAAGCGGAATAGGTGTGAACTGTGTGTGTATGAGAGAGAGAGAGAGAGAGAGAGAGAGAGAGAGAGAGAGAAGGAGTAATACACAGAGAATACACAAGGTAAAGTATATTAGCAAAGGAGAAAGACTCAACTCTATACAAGGTGGGAGGAGGGTGCTTTATGTAGTCACCCTCTCTCTTCATTAACTACAAAGCTCATGGAGCATGGGGAATGTGAAAGCTCATAAGTTATGTGTCATAGAATATGATTCTATGACTCATACTAAATGTTAGAATACAAAGTGGTGACATAATGGTGACTCTTGACCGTTGGAGTGTCTCTTCACTCTCAAGGTGAGTTCACACACTAGACCAAGTTGAGCTTGATTCTCAACACAATCAATGCTAGCACGGGCTCTTTGATGTTACCGATTTGGACTAGAGTCTCCGTAGTTGCGCGTGCCCAGTGTGGCTTTGTGTAGTGAGAATTCGGTATTTCGTCCTCCAATTCGGTGTCATTCATTAGAACAGTATTTGCATTCACCCTGGGAGCGTTCTCCTCCGTACTTTGCCTTTTTCTCTTCACGAGATCCACAAGAAGATCGTGGAACTCCTTCTTTGCTATTCCGAGTAATTCTCGAAGCGAAAAATCTACCCGGCTATCGAGGATTCTCTCCTCGAACACCTTTTTCAAGTCCGTTTGTTGTTCGATGTCCAAGGCGAGCTTGAATGCTGGAATCATCTTTTCTTTTCCCTTATTTCTGGAGTTCCAGCTTTCCGGTGTCTTCGATGGACCGGCCTCCTCATCCGTGCGCCGTCGCTTCTCATCTACATACACTTCATGCAATTGGCATAAAGCAAACACGCTATTCTTATCGACGGGGCACTCCCCTCCCGTAGCTTCGCAAATGCCTTCTGCGGTGCTTCGGATCTCATTAGAGTCGGTTTTCTCGGTGTTTTCTAGCACTTCCGGCCAAAAAGACACCTTTGCTCCCGATGACTCCCCGACACGTATTCCCGTGGTTGTCGCGTAATTGTTCTTCGCCGCTATTTCCTCCTCTAGGACCTTCTTTATGCCGCCTTTTCGGAAGTTCGGTCGGAGCGACTTCCGAGAGTCCATCGAATGAGTCTGATTTCCCTCGTAGTAGATAAGATCCTGTCGTAGCGCTTCCTTGTGCTCGTCGCAATCCCTCCGATCATGTTCGGTGCTATCGCACCATATGCATCGACGATCCATATACTTGGAACTTGTGGGACGGTCATCCGACTTCTTCACCATCGCAATTTTTAGATTCTCCATCTCCTTCAGCAACTGCTCCTCTGTAGTTGCGTCGATTCCCTTCTCAGTCGTAGCTTCCCGAGCCCGCGGTTGATGGTCTTCCGAACCGGATCTCGGTTTCGGAATCGGTTCCGAAACCCTCTTTTCTTCATTGGCAAGCCATTGCCCCCTCTTTGTGTATCGCGCGACGATATCCCGCACGCTTTCCCATGTTTCGGTGAGGCCACTCTCGGTAGTCATGTCCTCTAGAAGCACTCCAAGATCCTTCTGGTCCCGGACATCTACGGCTCGTAAGAACATGATAACTTTGTCCGGTGTGAGGATAGCTTGATCTCTCGCAAACAACCTCCCGAACTGACTTTCGAATGCCGAAAACACATCGAGGACCTTCATACCCTTGTCCGGCGTTTCCACCCAATCCTCGAATCCTCTCCGCGTTGCCTTGGAGGAGTCCTCGATAGCGAACGTGGTCTTTAGCGCCTCTTCAAACGCTTCCCATGTCGGATTTTGTTGTCGTAGCCCGTGGATACTTGCTTGAAGCCCGTCAGTAGCCACCCGGTTGAAGGATGCCACTTGCAGTCCTTCCGAAATCCCACACCGTAGCATTTCTGCCTTGTAGTCCCGAAGATAGCGCAATACGTCCTTCCCGTTGAATTGCCCGACCGTTGCACGAGCCGCTCTACTGTCGCCGCTATCTCCGACATCGCACGTTGTTCTTGAAGCATCCGCTCGAACATCATCATCATGTTGTTAGCCTCCGGTTGATTTTCCATCTCCTTGCCACTCGTGTTCACGTCGGGTTCACCACTTGTGTTGTGCCTTTCGGCTCCGGATCGTTGCGTGAGTCGGGTGGGAACCACTGGGGTTTTGGACTAAGACAAAAGAAAATTCTAAGTCAATTAAGAATATGAAATATATTGTAAGAAAGAAAAATATGAAAACTTCGTGAATCCCACGAGTATAGTGTATTAGTGAGTAATCAAATTAAGAGAGAATAGTTAGCAAATTCGTGAATCCCACAATTATCTTATATTAATCAACCCTTGTAAAATAATCAACAACCTCTATACATCTTTCTCTCTTCCTTATATAGTGTTGGAAGAGTCTCAGTTTATCACATGCAAGCATCATACTTTTTCTATCTTTAGTTTTCATGTACACTGCATGTGCATGATTAGCTTTATATCTCATCTTTTCTTTTTAACTCGAGTGTCTATGCATGAATAACTTTTGTACCATGCATGTCTAGAAATTTTACATGGAATAAAGTTTAGTATAACTTTAAAATTCATAATACCCTACTATAATGATAAGGCTTAACATTATTAACATGGAGGTGCAAGGTTCGAATCTTTCCCTATGCATGTTATATATATATATATTTTATACTTTCTTCTATTTACAAATACGTATCTTCATCCGATGAGATACTCTCACCGGCCTTCTTCATCCGGCTCTTTCCGGTTCTGCTTCATCCAGTGCTTGATAGTTTTCTTTGTCCGGTTCTTACCGGGACCTCCTTACCGATCTCTTCGTCTGTTTCTCACCGACTCTCACCGGCCTTCTTCATCCGGATCTTGCCGGGTCTCCTTGCCGGTTTCGGTCCTTACCGGTTCTCACCGGGTACTCCATGTCCTATCCGGAGAGACCAAAAATGTAATTTTTCACGTAGTGTACAAATTACACTACGACAATGTCGAGCTTGTTATGGCTACGGTTTTGTTTGGCGGGGAATGGAAGCCGATGTTGCTTCCCGAGTTGGCAGGCTTCACATACTTGGGCCTTCCGGCCACTAAACTTCGGCAAACCGAAAACAACTTGTTTCGTTTGCAAGTCTTGAAGCCGCCAGTAATTGACGTGGCTAATCCGCTTGTGCCACAGGTCGATGTCCGATTCGACCTTCTGTCCTTTGGCGAACAAGGCAGTGCCAACGTCATTAGTGTCGAGGATGAACATCCTCCCATCTCTGCACCCTTGCGCGATAATCTGGCCCTCCTCCTCGATGAATCACCTGAGGTGCGTAAACTACACCTGCATTCCCTGGTCGACGATATGTCCGACCAACACCAGGTTCTTCGTGATAGTCGGAACGTGTAACACGTTCATCAACTTCCCCCTCTGTCCGACGTGGCTCAGGGGAACTTCTTCGACATGCACGATTGGGTGAGGAATGTCGTCTCCGGTTTCTCCAACTCCCGGTTGTTCCGGTTTCTCCAAGAAGGAGAACCACTCTTTGTGGCTCGTCATGTCGTTTGATGCACCAAAATCAACGTACCACACTTCCTCCGATTTGGAAGTGGTCTTCTTCATCGAGTTTGCCTCGTGCTTCTTATCGGGTCCGGATCCTTCAGTGTAGTGCGATCACTGCCATTTTCCTTTGTCGATATGTCCGGAACTAGATCCGGAGCCGGTCCTCTCCAACTTGACGCGCTTTTTCCAGCACTCACTCTCCCTGTGGCCTTTCTTGCCACAGTACCAGCATTCCGTGGCGGGTTTCCTCTCCAAACCGAAATTGCTGTCGGCACCATTTCGGTGCCTCCTTCCTTGATCTCGTCGGTCGCCTCCATTGCGCACCGACTCACCTCGTCCCCCACGGGGCCTATCTCCCTCCATGTACAGCATCTTGTTGTCGGTGTACGTGCTCGTTGACGCACCCGCGTGATTCTCCTCTACCAGGAACATCGACTGTAAGTCGAATAAGGAGTCGCATACGTCCTTGATCTTTGAGGTATAGTCAGCCACTGACAAATCGCGTTGTCGTAGGTTGCTCAACTCCTTTCGGAGCTGAAGCTTCCTGGTTGTGGTGCTCGCGATGTAGATTTTCCCATGCACCCTTCGGCGTTTTTGCATCCCGAACGTAGCTTAATAGCTATTTGCCCACACAAGACGCGAAATAGTACAGCACTTTGCTCGCCGATTGTTCCCACGCCAGGAAGTCTTTGTGTGTCGATTCGGGTGTCGTGTCATTCGCTCCTTCGACATAGCTCCAGTAATCGTGCCCAAGCAGGTACTGGTGCATCTTGTAGGACCAAGATGCGTAGTTGGTTCTGTCGAGCTTCTCCGTCGAAAGTGAGCTAGCCAATCCTTTGTCCATCGGTTTTCTTGTTCTTCTTCGTTAGTTTTTCCTTCAAGCAATGTCGACTACAGAGATTCTCAACCCTCGCGCTCTGATACCATGAAAAGAATGGCGTGTGGAAGCAATATAGGAAACCGAACAACAGAAAACGCAGGTTTAATGGAAAGCTTAGATTTGCACAGTATGCACGGGAGAGAGAGAGAGAGAGTAAAAAACCAAAACACTATTCAAAAATAATACTCAATCTGTGTATCGTGTGTGTTTAATGAACACTTTTATACAAGTCCTTTTTGGACTGACAGTACTTCAATGTTCATTAAGGAGCCCCTACACTAACTCCCAAATATATTCCTTGTGGAATATCTTTCTGATGGCCTCCCGGTTTCTGCACCGATCCGGCCTTCCTACGCACCGGTCTGCGTACCAATACCGATCCGGCCGATGTTGAGCTTGTCTCTCAACAGTTAGGAAATGTCCCTCCTATGGACAGTATACAGAAGATCCAAGTCAAGGACAAGACCAACTAGTCGGGCCAACTGGATGGTTGACGACAACACCGACTAGACAATCGATATAAGAGTCAGCTAGTCGAATTGACCAGTCGATTGATTGATATTGTTATCAATATAATGATAGATAACATGTTTGGTTCTCCAGAAAATATTCATAAAAGAAGGATGAAGCTTCTTCACTTATGGAGGAAGGTGCCTCTCTTTGTAATGACAAACCAAAGACCTCAATGGAATTATCATCTTCCATGGACCCTTTCTTGATGTAAAATCAACACGTTAATGTATCATTTAAGGCTCAACAACCCTATATAAGTTGTTTTTGTATGTACAAGTTTAGGTGTACATAAATTACGTTGTAAGCCTACGAGCAAATAACTTTTACTTGTACTTTCTCGATGGTTTAATACTATTGAAGAAAATCTTTCAATGAAAAAAAAGTATAATGATAGTAGTATGGACTACATTTGTAAATAGCTCATACAATGTATAAGTATAAATACACATAGGGCAAAACATAGTTTGATGAAACAGTGTGTGGGCAGAACAGATAGAGTTGTTGTGAGCCTCTGTTGTATATAGAGTGTGTGACAGGGAAGAGAGACTACGTGAGCGAGGGGGAACGACGCCAAAGCTGAGTGAGCTTAGACGTCAAGAGCCCTGCATGGCTGTTACACTCTACATTGAATGAGCATGTTGTAATCTTGTATACCCACTGTATAGTGAAGATCTGTTCTCCTGTGGTTCTCCCCGTTTAGGGTTTCTATGTAAAAACTGTGTACCTTGTTCATTTTGCTATTTTTTGTTTTCCACGGTACTTACTGTGTGTATTTCCGATTCGATCTTAATCTTCTGGAAAGAGGATCAAAACCTATCACAAACCATACTACACATAGAAGGGTGAATTGTATGAGATCGTCCTTGGTACACAAATTGGTTTAAGTCCCCCAATGGTCCTACTCAACATTCTTGGTTGTGACACCATTTTAGATGCCTACTCGAATTTAGAAAACCATTAAATTGATAATTTTAATGTTTTAAACCATGTCCATGTGACAAGGTTTTTGGGGTAATGGGAGAGGCTGAGAGTCATTCCCGTTGCCTACTCGAACATGTTTTAATTCATGTATCAACAGGTTTTATTGGGTAAAGGAGGCTGCGGTGGACAGTGGCGGCTCTAAGAGGGATGGATGGTCAGTCCCTCCACCGCCGAGAGAGGGGGGTGATCGCCGGCCTGGGACGCAGTGCGGTGGACAGAGTTAAATGAGCAAAAAGGTTTTGTTGATCAGTAGGGGCGCCGTAGTCCCTCCACCGCCGAGAGAGGGGGGCGGGTGATGACCCACCGTCGCCGGCCTGAGACGCAGTGCGGTGGACAGTGCGCTTAGAAATGAACAAAAAGGTTTTGGAGGGAGGCTGCGGTGGACAGTGGCGGCTCTGAGAGGATGGTCAGCAGGGGCGCAAGGGCAGCGTGGTCCCTCCACCGCCGAGAGAGGGGGGTGATCGCTGCTCCGTCGCCGGCCTTACACGCGGTACCCCACCACTTCAAGGCGCCGGACGCCTCACCCTCCGGCGAGACGCCCACCGACACTCTCTGCTTGGAGCGGGCGCGCCCATTCAGATGCGCCGCCTGCCGGTCCTTAGCCCAGCGGAGCCATGCCTCCACACAGCCTCCAAATCCCCCCTTGTGAGGGTTACAGGTACAGAACCACCCGGGATGAAGTCTTCTCTCTTCCACTTACTTATATATATGGCTCAATCTATGTGCCTTCCTTTGTATGTGGGATAAATGTTGCGTCTTCTTTCATTCTCTTTTCTCGTATGGGTCTCACTCATCGCATACATGCATGCATACACATATGTGCATTAACATACTATGGGCTTAGCGTCGTCACGTACGTATATATGATGATTTTGTAAATCAAATTTTTTTTGGGGGGGGGATTCTAATGAGATTTTGTGATATTCTTTTATTGTATTTAGTTTTAGGCCATCACCCATTCTTACTCATCAAACATACTAACCTATAGTTGACATATGTCGAACTACATTTATTTTTCATAATATGTAATACAACCCTCTTTACATTGTGTAGTGGTCAATGCAATGTCCCAAAAGAATGTTGTCTATCTATCATTTGGGGGTATAGTCGTGATTGATGTACATAGGGCACACTAGAAAGGGAAAGGCCCATGGGGTTGACGTAGTGTGAACCCTCCAAGCCCAAGTATATATATGAAGAACTTAAGTTTTCAGTGTGAACTATGAATGGGAATTTCTAGAGACATGTGTGGGAGTTAATTAGTTGAAGGAATCCTTCAAATAGCTCTCCCCTTTAACAACTCCTACACTAGGAACTCCCCCTCCTAATGACAATAGAAGAATCCACACGTGCTCAACAAGATAAGTGTTTCAATGTT
>NW_028230817.1:0-29993 GCF_043228905.1 Azolla caroliniana | reverse complement strand
CCCAGAAGCAATGGGATGACAATCAATGACTACTACAAAGGCTGGACATGGGAGTTTCTTTAGGGATATCTGATGAGCTTGGGCAAAATTCCTATCCATGAAGCAAGAGTTGGCTCCGGAATCTAAGAGTGCTAAGACATGTACTGGAGGAGTACTTTTAGTATTAACCATTACTTGAGCTAAGAACACATTGCTAACTTGCATAGAGGAAATGAAACCACTAATGGGCTGCATAGATCTTGACAGGAACTGCACGCTCCCTATGCGCAACGCTCGGCCACAACCAAGATTAGAATCATACATAGAAAACGGGAAATGAAACACACGACTCAAAGGCGAGAAGAGTACACATGATGTTTAACGTGGAAAACCCTGAGAGGGAAAAACCACGGGAGTCCACAGACTCCAAACTATCAGTATATAAGAATGTACAATGGTGGAGCACTGAGGCAACGACCTCGAGCTTGCTATCTTCGCCACAGTTGGCGGTTACAACAGAGATACGAAACCTTCGTCTCTTTCTCTCTCTCTCTCACTCTATACACTGTTACGCGCTCTCACTTCTTGCACCAACAAGAATGACAACAACTACTACAATAAGTTTGCCCTAAGTCATATTTATACTAATATGACTTTTCGGCTATTTACAAATATAGCCTCGATGGACTCTTAGAAACATATTTACGAATATGTCTCTTCATCCGGTGAGCACTCCTCACCGGGCCTGCATCATTCGGCGCTTGCCGGGTACTTCCCATCCGGTTCTCATCGGGTCTTCCGTTTCCGGGTACTCCTCATCTGGTTCTCACCGGGTCTGCACCATCCGGCTCTCCGTAGCCGGGTACTCGTCATCCGGATTCTTCTCCCTTCCCATCCGGAGGGACCTGTCTCCCAACAAACTCCCCCTTAACTCTGGCATGGGGTGTCTTACTAGTTCGATCCGCTTTCGGCATGCATCCAGCTTGTCGGGTATCAACACTTTGGTTAGCATATCTGACCCGTTCTCGGCCGTGTGGATCTTCGTCAGCGCGAACTCTTGGTCATCTACTCTTTCTCTGATCCAGTGATACCTTCGCTGGATATGCTTCGTCCGGGAATGGTAGGCCGCATTCTTAGCACGGTGATGGCACTTTGACTATCGCAATAGAGCCGGTATTCATCTTGCCGGATACCGAGCTCTCCGATGAAGTCCTTCATCCATAATATTTCCTTGCCGGCTTCCACAACCGCCATGTACTCCGCCTCCGTGGTTGACAATGCAACCGTCTTCTGCAGCCTCGACTGCCACGAAACAGCTCCCCCTGCATATGTCATTACATACCTGGTTGTAGACCGGTTGGTATCCACATCAGCCGACATGTCTGAATCGGTGAAACTGTCAAGTTGAGGTTTTCCGGAGCCGAATCGGAGACACATATTTGAAGTGCCCTTCAAATACCGGATTATCCATTTGACCGCGTTCCAGTGCTCCTTGCCGGGATTGCTCATAAACCGGCTCACCACTCCGACTGTGTATCCTATATCCGGTCGGGTACACACCATTGTGTACATTAGGCTCCCAATGGCAGAGGCATATGGAACCTTTATCATATCAGCCTTCTCTGCTTTCGTCTTCGGGCTTTGCTTACCGAATAACCTGCAGTTTGCCGGAAGTGTCGATCCGACAGGTTTCACATCTGACATGTTGAACCGATGAAGCACCTTTGTCACGTACTTCTCCTGTGACAGCCACAATTGCTTCGTTGACCAGTTCCGGATGATATGCATCCCCAACATCTGTCTTGCTGGACCCAAGTCTTTCATTGAGAAGGTCCGGTTGAGAGCCTTCTTCAGCATCCGTATTTTGGCTTGGTCCCGTCCGACGATCAACATGTCGTCCACGTACAGAAGTGTCGAATACAAATGTATAATGGACGTATTCACACTATCCTCTTAGAGAGCCCAAGTTCGGGCTATCTCTGTAAATAACATAAAGGGCAGTTGCCCTAAATGAGTCACTATATAAAGTGACTTTGTAACCTTTTGTAAAGGTTGGTTGTTCATTGTTGTAACGGTTGCCCCTTTATGAATATAGATATATTCTTTGTGCCTCTCTCTCTCTCTCTCTGTACGTAATTTGTTCTTGCCTCTCTCATACGCATGTATTTCTTCCTCACAGATTCATACTGTGTGATCTCTTCCGCATTGACGGCCTTGTTCATTCCCTACATTTGGTATCAGAGCTTGGATGTCCTTCATCCCGCTGTCGGCCGCCATTCGAATCTTTGGATCACAACATTCTGTTTTTTTTTGTTTTGTATTTGAAGAAATAGAGAAGAGAGAAGAAGAAGAAAAACGAGGCTTGCATCTCATCGCGTTAGATCATCTTCGCTTGGAGTAAGCCAGCCGGCTGTACTCTGTTCCTCGTGATCGTAACCGCTCGAGGTGAAATCCCCTTGTGCAACATTGACACGATCGTGCTCCACTCGGTTAAACGACATCCGAACAGGTCACCGAACGCTGCTCGCCGCCCGTTGTAACCACTCGGTGCAGATGGGTCTCAAGACAACAACCCCAATTCGTGCTTCATCCGGCTGATCGACATTCGGGAGGATCAATTGGATCCGTCTCTCTCGTCGCTGCAGTCACCCGAAGCAGAATCGGTCCAGATAATTGGTTTCAATAATCGGTATTTGGCATATATATTTGGAAGCGAACCGGGCTCACTCCGACTCGGTAACATTCGGGAAGACCAGTCGGTTCTGTCCCTCGAGTTACCGGAGTCAATTCGAGCAAGTTCAATAATACATATATCTGAAACCGAACCGACTCCGGTTCAAATCCGACTAGAACGATATCGGGTGAGCCGACCGGCTGCGCTCCAACAAGGTTCGTAGTCAACTCCGAACCGAGCTTCGTCAACCGAAACCGAATATGATGGCATCAACATCCGGCTCATCGGAAATGAGTCTAAGGAGGTTCGACGGTTTGAACTTCAATTTTTGGAAGGAGCAAATGCAGGACTATCTTATAGTCAAGGGTCAGATTGATCCGATTGAGAATGAAACTGCTCCAGAAATATACAAAGCAAATGAGTGGCAAAAGCTGGACAGAATCGTCCGCGCCACGATTCGGATGCACCTGTCGGAGTCAGTGTACTTCACAGTGCAATCGTGCACGATAGCCTTCGAACTTTGGAAGAAACTGTCGGAAACCTACGAAAAGAAGGTCACCTCAACGAAGATGTATTTGATCCGGCGCCTCTACAACCTGCGGATGAAAGACTCCGATTCAATTCAGGCACACCTTAACGAGTACGAAAGTTTGAGCTCCCAAATCTCGTCACAGGGGACGACAATCGAGGATGAACTCAGAGCAATGATACTCATGAGCAGTCTCCCCTCCTCTTGGGAAACCTTCATTACAACTGTGTGCAACGCTTCTACGACTGCCATCAAGTACTCCGAAGTCACAAGTGCAATCCTGACTGAAGCAGCTCGGAGAAAGTCTTTCACCAAAGACTCAATAGAAGAAGCCTATGTAGTACAAGGTTCGACTGACCGATCGAACAACCGGGGAAGAAGTTCTTCCCGACCACCGACAAATCAGCGAAGCCGCAAGAAGTCCCGGGAAACCCGAATCTGCAACTACTGCAAGAAACTGGGACACATCAAGGCCGACTGTCGGGTACTCAAGTCAAAGACAGACAAAGCTCAGAGAGCTGATCAGAGGAGTAACCGACATGAGGAAGTCAACTACGTCGGCTCTTCAGCTGAGATATTGACGACCGACCCGAACATATTGTCCATAGAGAATCCAGTCGAATCAGAAGTTCTGCTTACGACTGAGGAATCGAGCACATGGCTTCTGGACTCGGGCGCGTTGTATCACGTGACACCTCACCGATCATAGTTTCGGCAATATTCGGACCGGCACTCCGACTCAGTTCGAGTCGGAAATTTGCAGCACTGTGCTATCATCGGAATCGGCACCGTAGAGCTCAACCTTCCGGGTGGCTCTACACTCGTACTACACAACGTCCGACACGTTCCTGAGCTCTCACGACCTTGATCTCAGTCGGACAACTTGATGAAGCTGGCATCCGTGCTGGTTTCTCATCAGGAGGGTGGACACTCCACAGAGGGAACCTCCTGCTTGCTAGAGGACCAAAGGTACACTCATTGTACCCTTTGTATGTCACACTCAGGGAGGGTGACTTATTTCTGGTAGATATCCCTGTGTCATCCTTATGGCATGGACGACTTGGACACCTTAGCAAGACCGACATCACGCACCTATCCAGAGCCGGATACATCCCGAAACTCTCCTTCTCGGACCATCAGTTTTGCGAGCATTGCCAGTACGGCAAACAGGTAGCCGCATCACACCCGACATCAGCACCAAGAGAGTCGAGCCTGCTCGATTTGGTCCACTCGGACGTCTGTGGCCCGATGCCACATCAGTCACTCGGTGGTGCCTCGTACTTCGTCAGTTTCATTGACGACTCGACTCGGAAAGTGTGGGCTTACCCCATCAGAACCAAAGATCGGGTGTTCTCGATCTTCTCAAATTGGCTCGCAATGGTCGAAAACCAGACCGGTCGGAAACTGAAGTGTCTCCGAACCGACAATGGAGGTGAGTTCAAATCTGATGAATTCGTCAAATTTTTGCCGAGAACGCGACATTAGACGTGAATATACGGCACCATATAGTCCGGAGCAGAACGGAATCGCAGAACGCATGAATCGGACGATTCAAGAACGCGTTGTATCCATGCTCCAACACTCCAGATTGCCGGATGGCTTCTGGGCAGAGGCTCTACTCACGACAATACACATAATCAATATGTCGCCAAGTAGACCTCTAGGACTTAAGATGTCATGGCAAGACTCGAACCCATGACTTTATGCTACATGGGTCGAGCTCTTACCATTAGATTAGGAATTGTATTTTGTAGGATATTATTTTCATTTATACTTTATCATAGAAAATTGATGTATATTCCAGATCTCTCTGGAACATTCTAGAAGCTTCAAGATTATTCCTAAAAACACTATAAAAGGAGGCACAAGGCATTGTTTTGAACCAAATTGGTTCAACGCCAGTCTTAAGCCTCTTAGCCGCTTGTACTTATCTTTTCACATAATATATAGTTGTTGTCATCATCTCTCTCTCTCTCTCATTCTCGCTATCTCTCTCTCTCTCCTCTTCTCACTTCCTCTCTCGGGAATCTTACGCAGTCCCGTCCTCTTAGTACTAATAGTACTGTTGTTCTTAGTACTAATTCCATCTCTGTTTTAGTACTATTCCTGACAGTTTGAACCAATTTGTTCCCTCTAGCCTACTTGTCACTCTCCCTCATCCTCCTACCCTTTTCCCTATACTATGGCTACGGTTAGCGCCCAAGAATACCAATCCGTTTTCTCCGAGCTACAGTGCCTAAAAGAAAAGTTTGTTGCCCTGGAACAAGAAAACCAACGGCTGATAGGGGATCTGCAACAAATCGCTCTAGAAAAACAACAAACGCAACAACAACATGGGGAGTTAGCGTTACGGGTACAACAACTCGAAGCAGCGTTGCAACAACAAGGATCCAGTCCCCAAGGATTTCATAAAGAGCCCAAGATTGGACTTCCTGTGAAATTTGATGGAACGCGTTCGCAATTCCGGGGATTCCTTAATCAGGTACGCTTAGTCATCCAGATGCATCCTTCCCGATATCCCACCGATGCATCTCGAGTCGGCCTAATAGGCACGCTACTTAGCGGCTCAGCCTTGGCATGGTTTGCTCCGCTTCTAGAAAAACAATCACCCTTACTTAATAACTTTGAAGATTTTATTGGTGAGTTTAAAGCCTGCTTTGGAGACACCGACAACATCAGGACGGCGATCAACAAGATCCGGCGATTGCGTCAAGGCGATCGTCCAGCCTCTGCCTACGCGGCGGATTTCCGCCTACTTGCTTCAGATATACCCTGGGATGATCAAGCACTAATGGAGCAGTTTCGCTATGGCTTGCGAAACGATGTCAAAGATCTACTTCTAACTTTCCCCGAAGAACCAAAGTCTCTTACGGAGGCAATCAGTCGAGCAGTTCGATGTGACAACCGCCTTTTTGAACGGTGTTCAGAACGTCAATTACAGATACCACGCTCTAGGCCAGAGCCCACTTACACCGCAGTCGCGGCTAAACCGTTTGCACGAGACACACCTCAAGCAAATACTTCGACACCGATGGAGATCGATACCATGCGTCGATGCGGCCCGTTATCGGAAGAAGAAAAGCAACGACGACGTGCCAATCGATTATGTCTTTATTGCGGTGGACCAGGACATATCGCCATCAATTGTCCCCATAGGCCAAGAAGACAGGTAAATCAAATCGTCACCTGTACTAAACCCGAGTCAATTCTTCCCTTTGGAGTGTCTGATAGTATTAATAGTACTAATAGAGTGTCAGATAGTATTCATAGTACTAATAGCCCAAGTATCTCAAATAAATTTGAAATCCTTAGTCAATTAGATGAAGAGTTAAACGATTGAGTCCAGCCAAAATAGGAGCCATTTGGTTGGACAACAGCCCTAGATCTGTACAGCCCATTAGTGGTTCCATTACTTCCAAGCAAGTTAGCAATGTGTTCCTAGCCCAAGTCATTGTTAGTACTAAAAGTACTCCCCCAGTACCCGTCCTAGCACTTTTAGATTCCGGAGCTAATTCCTGTTTCATGGATCGAAATTTTGCCCAAGCTTCTCAGATATCCTTAAGAAAACTTCCTTGTCCCGCATCTGTAGTGGTCATTGATGGTCGTCCCATTGCTTCCGGGAATATTGTAGAAGAATCAGAACCCATTCAAGTTGTCCTAGGTAGTTTTGTGTGTATAATATCATTTAATATAATTAGTAGTCCAGAGCATCCCATTGTCCTAGGATTACCTTGGCTTGAATTACATAATCCAGCCATAGATTGGAGAACAAGAGAAGTCCGATATCGACCACCCCAAGAATCAACTCACCGAGTTTCGACCATTTCACTCCATCAACTACGTGAAGAAGGACCCAAGGAGGCAATGTTCCTATTTGCCATATCAGTACATCCTTCTAGCACTATTAAGAAGGACTCCTCAATACAACTTCCGGCAAAATATCATCCTTATGCCGATGTATTTGACAAGGTAAAAGCCGGTACCCTTCCTCATCACCGTCCCTATGACTGTCCCATCGATTTACAACCAGGAACCGAGCCACCATGGAGACCAATTTACAACTTGTCACCCACCGAGTTAGAAGTCCTTCGAGCCTACATAGAGGAGAACTTGGCAAGCGGGTTCATCCGTCATTCGAAATCTCCGGCCGGTGCACCCATCTTCTTTGTCAAGAAGAAAGATGGCTCACTTCGTCTTGTCGTTGATTACCGCGGATTGAATAAAGTCACCATCCGGAATAGGTATGCACTTCCTCTTATATCAAGTCTTTTAGAGCGAGTTAATGGTGCCAAGTTTTTTACTAAAATCGACCTACGAGGAGCGTATAATCTCGTGCGGATCCGACCGGGAGATGAGTGGAAGACCGCTTTTCGCACGCGGTATGGGCATTTCGAGTATACTGTTATGCCTTTTGGCCTAACCAATGCACCCGCAGTCTTCCAACACATGGCAAATGATATATTCAGAGACCTCTTGGATATCTGTTTGATCATTTATCTGGATGATTTGTTGATTTATTCGAAGACCCAGGAAGAGCACGATTCTCATGTACTATTAGTACTAAAGCGACTCCGCGAGAATGGTCTTTATGCCAAGCTAGAGAAATGTAGCTTTGACTGCAAGCAAGTGGAATTTCTAGGCTACGTCATCTCCTCAAAGGGCATCGCCATGGATCCAGCTAAAATCCAAACTGTACTAGAGTGGCAAATTCCACGGTCGGTACGAGATGTACAATGTTTTCTAGGCTTTGCTAACTTCTACCGTAAGTTTATACAGGATTACTCGAAGATTATTTTACCTCTCACACAACTTACGAAGAAGGGCCAAGCATTTCTTTGGTCCATCGAAGCAGATATGGCTTTTCGGCATCTTAAGAAAGCCTTTACATCAGCACCGATTCTAGCTCATGTGGATACAAGCAAACCATTCATCATGGAGGCCGACGCATCAGATTTCGCCCTCGGTAGCATCATTTCTCAACAAGGCGATAAAGAAGAGTTGCATCCGGTGGCTTTCCATTCGCGCAAATTCAATGTCGCAGAAATCAACTACGAAATACATGACAAGGAGTTATTAGCCATCGTGGATTCATTTGTACAATGGCGGCATTTCTTAGAGGGCTCTCCACATCAGGTCATTGTCTTTAGCGATCATAAAAATCTTGCTTATTTTCAGAACGCTCGCGTACTAAATCGACGGCAAGCTCGGTGGGCGCAATTCCTCACGCGTTTCAACTTCGAAATCACATATCGACCGGGGAAGCAGCAAGGAAAAGCAGATGCACTATCACGGCGTTCATATCTTGCACCTCGTCCTGGTGACGCAACATTTGATAATCAAAAGCAAGTAATCTTGGGACCAACACGATTGCACACGACGCGGATTTTTCACACCCCGATGGATTCACGGATTACCGATGACATACGTGCAACCTTGAAGACGGATAGTTTTGCTCAAGACATCCTGGCGCACATTGATACTTCTCGGGCATCCTGTTCTCAGTCTCAACAACCAGGTATTGACTACCGACAATTCGAATATCATGATGGTTTGTTATTCTTTAAAAAACGCGTATATGTCCCCGATTGCTCCTGTCGCCTTCAAATCGTCCAACATTGTCACGACACCCATACGGCGGGACATTTCGGTAGTACCAAGACGTTGGAGTTAGTGCAACGATCTTTTTGGTGGCCCCACATGCGCCGTTTTGTCGACGACTACGTTCGGACTTGTGATGCTTGCTGCCGAGCAAAGATGCCACGACACCATCCATATGGCTTGTTGGAACCTTTACCAATTCCAAGTAAGCCATGGCAGTCTATTTGTCTTGATTTTATTACAGATCTGCCGGTCTCGAAGGGGTTCGATGCTATCCTAACCGTCGTCGATCGATATACGAAGATGGCACATTTTGTGCCATGTACTAAAGCCATCACTAGCGAGGAAACCGCCACTCTTGTTATGCGTGAGGTATTTCGGCATCATGGCCTACCAGACAGTATTATCAGTGACCGAGGCCCGCAATTTGTCTCCAAATTTTGGCAGCATCTCTTCAGGATGCTCAAGGTCTCCTGCAACCTCTCCTCCGGCTACCATCCTCAAACTGACGGACAGGCGGAACGAACAAACCAAACGTTGGAGCAATATCTCCGGTGTTTCCTGAGTTATCAACAGGACGATTGGGCCGAGATTCTCCACTTTGCGGAGTTTGCGTATAATAATGCTATTCACTCCTCGACTCGGGTCTCCCCATTTCTCGCTTATACCGGTTTCCATCCTCGCTGGTCGGTGATCGACACTCCGGAGCTACCTACCAACCCTCGTGCCGAGGACCATTTGGAGAGGCTACGCAAGATCCAGATGGATCTCTCTACTCATCTTCGTCATGCTCAACACACACAGAAGACTTATGCGGATCGTCATCGGATTCCCTCCTCTTTTGCCATCGGAGATCGAGTATGGCTCTTACGTCGTCACATCAAGACTACTCGACCGTGCGACAAGTTGGATTATCGACGACTCGGTCCTTTCCGTATTACGGGGAAGATTAATGATGTCACCTTCCGCCTGGATCTCCCTCCGCAGCTTCAGATACATCCGGTTTTCCATTGTTCTCTTCTTGAACCTTATAAAGCAAACACCATTCCCGATCGTGTGACACCACCGCCGCCCCCGCTGGAGTTGGACGTCGGCCCGGAGTATGAAGTTGCTGCCATCCTCGATTCCAAACTTGTTCACAACAAACTTTATTACTTGGTCGATTGGCTCGGTTATAGTCCGAGCGAACGTACTTGGGAACCTGTCGAGAATGTTGCCAATGCACAAGATCTTCTTGCTGATTTCCACCGAAAGTATCCGGACAAACCCGGTCCGCAGTTAGCGCCGACTCGTTCCACTCGTCGTCTTTAAGGGGGAGATAGTGTCATGGCAAGACTCGAACCCATGACTTTATGCTACATGGGTCGAGCTCTTACCATTAGATTAGGAATTGTATTTTGTAGGATATTATTTTCATTTATACTTTATCATAGAAAATTGATGTATATTCCAGATCTCTCTGGAACATTCTAGAAGCTTCAAGATTATTCCTAAAAACACTATAAAAGGAGGCACAAGGCATTGTTTTGAACCAAATTGGTTCAACGCCAGTCTTAAGCCTCTTAGCCGCTTGTACTTATCTTTTCACATAATATATAGTTGTTGTCATCATCTCTCTCTCTCTCTCATTCTCGCTATCTCTCTCTCTCTCCTCTTCTCACTTCCTCTCTCGGGAATCTTACGCAGTCCCGTCCTCTTAGTACTAATAGTACTGTTGTTCTTAGTACTAATTCCATCTCTGTTTTAGTACTATTCCTGACATAAGATACCTCAGGAAATATGGACTGGCAGAAAGCCGAATTATGATAAGCTAAGGATTTTCGGTTGCGAGGCATACGCCCTCATACCGAAAGACGACCGCCGAAAGCTGGAACCGAGATCAAGGAAATGCGTTTTCCTCGGGTACGGACCCGACGGCGAGATCAGATACTGACTCTGGGACCCTGAGCACAGGCAAATCGTCCGAAGTTCGGACGTCGTGTTCAACGAGTCGACTATGCACAAAACGGCTGAAAGGCCTATTGAAGTCCGAAGGGTAATATTTTCTGAAGTGCCAACCCTTCATGATGGCCCATCACACAACAGGAGACCGGTTTCACGGGTAACCGACTTCTCTCGCACCGAATCCACAGATTCGGCACAGCCGAATGGATCGGCTTCCGACCATCCGACATTGACACCCGGTGCGACCAGTTCAGTCATACCTCGAAGATCTGAGAGACTGTCGCAACCTCCGGAGAGGTACTCTCCCGGAATTTTCTTCACCGACGCTGGCGAACCGACGTCCTATGAAGAAGCATCGGCAGCTGCCGATTCAGCCACCTGGCATCTGGCAATGGAGTCGGAAATGCACTCCATCCGCGCCAACAAGACTTGGGATTTGGTCGACTTACCAAAGAATAGACGTGCTCTTCCTTGCAAGTGGGTCTATAGACTAAAGGAGACGTCCGACTTGACCACCCCAAAGTACAAGGCTAGATTAGTTGCGAAGGGATTTCGACAGGAATATGGCGTCGAGTTCGACGAAATCTTTTCACCAGTGGTGAAAATGACAACCCTTTGTTTCATGCTCGGTGTTGTGGCCGCCGACAATTTGGAGCTGATTCAGCTAGATGTGAAAACGGCATTCCTCTACGGTGATCTAAAGGAGGAAATCTACATGGAGCAGCCGAAAGGCTTTGTGGCCACCAGTCAGGAACATCTAGTCTGCCGACTCAGGAAGAGTCTTTACGGCCTGAAACAGGGACCTCGATAGTGGTACAAGAAGTTCAACGATTTCATCCAGTCGGTCAGCTTCTCCAAGAGCGATGAGGACCACTGCCTCTTCACCAAAACAACTCAAGACGGTTCTCCCGTCTTCCTCATCATCTACGTGGACGACATGCTACTCTCCGGTCGGCATACCGGAGAGCTCACCGAACTCGTTCGAAAATTGCGATTGAAGTTTGCCATGAAGGACCTCGGTCTGTCAAGACACATACTCGAAATGAAGATTAGTCGGAATCGCGCCAAAAGACAGCTTTTTTTGTCTCAAACCGACTACATCGGACGTGTCTTGGAACGCTTCAACATGCAATCGGCCAAGTCTGCTTTGACCCCGCTCCCCATTCATCTTCGGCTTTCTCAGCGAGACTGCCCGACATCCGGTCCGGAGGGGGAAGACATGAAGTCGGTACCGTATGCACCGGCAGTAGGCTCTCTGATGTACGCGATGGTCACGACACAGCCTGATATTTCTCACGTCGTAGGAGTCATCAGTAGATTTATGCACAATCCCGGCTGATCTCATTGGAACGCAGTCAAGCATGTGTTCAGATATTTAGCTGGCACAAAAGACCACGACATCCTTTTCGGTCCGAACTCAACTTCAGGCGTAGCCGGTTACACCGACTCAGACTTCGCCGGCTGTGTGGACAGTTGCAAGTCAACAACCGATCCGCCTGCCAAAAGAACCTTTTCGTTCTTACGGTTATGACGACCATATGGCCCATCACTATCTGTATATGGCAAAGGTGGCAGAGATGCGTGAGCCGGAAAGCTACATAGAGGCAGCGAAGGATGCGAATTGGCATGCTGCCATGGAAGAAAGGATGCGCGCGCTAATAGACTTGGTTGACGCCCCCAAGGGTGTGAAGCCGATCGGATGCATATGGGTGTACAAGGTCAATTATGTTCAGTTTCACTCTCTTCTTCACATGAGAAAAACTGATTGTGAAATACACAATATCGCGCAAATACACACCAGATACACGGAATACACAGTTTTACGTGGAAACCCTAAACGGAAAAACCACGGGAACAAAGATTCCACTATACATGTTGAGAATCAAGGTCAACATAGTGCAACGTATGAACACACCTTTTGAGAATCCATGATTACTCAAAGGTCAACAGTCACACCACTACTCTCTACACATTAACTATGTGTCATAGAATCATATTCTATGACACATAAACAAAGTTACATATTCCCCATGACTATGAGTCTTTACATTCCCCAAGAGTGAGAGTGGTTGTTGTAAAGTTAATGAAGAGAGAGGGTGACTCTATATAAAGCATCCTCCTCATACTTCATACTAAGTTGGTTGTGACTCCTTATTATGCTACATTTTGTAATTCTTATTTACTTATGAAATATACACCTTCTTCTTGAGTATTCCTTTTTCTATCTATCTTGTGTTCTCTCATCTCTCCTCTAATTCCTTTCACACATACACATAACACACATCTCTTCCGCTACACAAGAATCACCATCGATTCTTTACATGGTATCAAAGCAATTTGGTAGCTCGATCTAGCCCACTCGCCTCATCGTGATCGTGTGTTGTGCTCTACGCCGACGTTCAAGAAGAACCAGCTCATCGCTTTCGTACTACCACTACATAGCTCATGTTCGAGAGAGAAGGAAAAGAAGAAAGGAAGCTTAATCGACAATGAATACTCAAATGGTGAGAGCTCTCCCTAGTGAGAAGTTGGAGTGAAACAACTTTGCATCTTGGGAGTACAAGATGCACCAATACCTTGTCTGCCAAGGCTATTGGGGTTACATCAAGGGAGCACAAGAAAACCAACCCGACCCGGAAGACGTTGTCGTGAAGATTTCCGGCTATAGTGTGAAACCGGGGTGCAATAGGGCAAGTCAGTGGTGTGCAACATGTGCACATGTATAGTAGGAAAATGGTGTATAGAATAAAGGGGGAGTATTGATCCCACATTGTAACATTCCTCTCTCCTTGGGCTATAAAAGGAAGGGAGGGGTGTCTTGTATGGGGTTGCCCATTTTGAGTCATAGGGGTATACCGTTTTTGTTGAGGGTCTTTTGTTAAGAGTTTCCTAGGGTTAGCTACTTCCTGTTCTTTTTCTTCTTCTCCTTTTTGAGAAGTTGGGCGCCACGGCCATGGCAGCAAAGCTGTTAGGGTTAACTTCGCTTCTTCTGAGCGTACCCGGCTCGAAGCTGGGGTTGTATTCTTTCCCTTGTAATATACATACTCGTAACTGTTTGTGCATATTGGTGTATTTGGTGGTGTCGGGAGCACATCCCCTTGTTTCCTGTGCATAAGAGTCGGTGTCATGCGCGCATGCTTTCTTTCCTCTCTCGCTCTCTCTCTCTCTCATGTTTGGTTGCCTCCGGGACGTGTCCGGAGTCAGTTTCTCGACATCCCTTCCTCCCTCGTTCAAGACCCCCGTGGCCCTGCCCCTTCTACATGCACGCACCTAACAATGCGACATCTTTGGTGAACCTGATGTGAAGGGCGGCAAGGGAGAATGGAGTTGGAAGAAGACGACTTCAGGCAACTTTTCATCGAGGCGGTCAGGGAGTTTGGACGAGCAACAACAAGAAGAGAGACGGTGCAGCAAGCGGTTTAGCGAGTGGTCGAAAGAGTCGGCCGTTTCAACGGGGACAAAGTCCCATTCTACTTGGAAGCCTACAATGCAAAAATGGAGGAGCGAAACATAGACGAGGCATTGAGGCGGAAGTGAAGGAGCTCCGAGAAGCTCATAGTTCGTGGGAGGCCTTCGAAGAGGCACTGCTACAGGCATATAGAGGACAATGGAAGAGCCGGGGATGACGCGGCTTCGACCAGTGGGTGGCATCGGTGAAGGCCTACCGGGGAGCAAGGTTGGTGGGGGCGGACAAAGTCCTGTTGTTCGTTAGGTCAATCGACCGAGCAGAACGGGAGGTCATCGGGATTCAGCTCAAAGACGAGCACGGAGCGAATGGCCTTACGGAGGATTGGTCGAAGGTTGGAAGGGTATGCCAGCGGCTAGATGACGAGTGAGCCGAGAAGGCTAAGAGGAAGGCGTGCGACGGCGTGCCATCACAGCGGGAAGAGGCCGAACGACAAAGAGAGTCGGCAAGGCTTGGCTTCGGGGCCAGGATTGCGGAGGCGTACGCAGCTCTCGAGGCAATGCTTGAGGAAGAGGAAAGATCGAGGCCACGAGACGACGCCGAGGAGACGAACTTGCCCCACGAGATAGTAGAAGATCGGTACGATGGTACCATGGGAGAGGGTGTGGAACAAAACGCCCTCTCGGATAGCAGAGATAGAACGGTCGAGGACAAGGACGAGATACAGATCGCAGAATCGGAACATTGGGACCGGCGGTTTCAGGCACGACAGCCCGAGGCTCCGGACATTGGAGAAGCAAGCCCAGGCGGGGCTTGTGCGATCGGTAAGGGAACGTCCACCGACCACGAGGAACCGGTGGCTACATACATGGGCATAAAATGGATAGGCAATTCTTCGCGTCTTCCCACACTTGCTCCCGAGATGATGGCAGTTGGGCCCGAGTGCCCACTTGAGTCCCAAGAGGAGGAAGGCGGTGGCGTGAGACCAAGGATCACCAGCGAGATGATACGAGGAAGGAACGGACAAAAGCCCTCGGAACCGATTCCAGAGATCTCAGCATTCGGGCCCTTATGCCCACGTGAGACCGAGGAGATGGATGACAGTATCGAGGAGTCCTAGCACGATGCCAATGAAGATGGATGGGAGAAGGTCGACGAAGAGACCAAGAAACGACCCAACCGGGGACCGAACCGCGCGGCGCTCCGATTCGGGTGGAGCGTGATCCGGTCGTGGATTGTTCGATCGGGGACAGAATCAGCATGAAGGCGCCGATACGAGAGAGGGTGCGGAACGAGCCGCCCTCTTTTACATGGGGAGAAAGACCGACCGGGCGAAGGTCGGGAATTGAAAGCCGGACATTGGAGAATCAAGCCCAGAGCAGATGCTATCCACCGACACCACTAAAAGGGTCAGTGGCCTGGGATGAGTTGTCAGGAGTCGTTATGCGATCAGTTACCCCACATCTTGACCGGAGACTTTGGCAGTTCGAATGGCGTGGCAACGTGAGTCCGGAAGAGAAGAGAGATGGAGGGAGAAGTACAAGCGACGAAGCGGAGAACGAAGACCGGTCCTATGCGTCACCTCACACCGGGCTAGAGACTCCGGCGATCGACATCGGATCCGATATAAGACCAAGATACTGACGGTGGCGGCAGGAGAACGGGACCCGGCAATGTGGAGTAACGGTCGGACCCGGACAAGAACCGGGTGCGGCGGACTTCTGGATAACCGATCCGGAAGGGAGGAAGATGCAGGCCTACAAAGAGACCGGGAACACGATACGACAGTACCACGAGGGAGGGTGTGGAACAAGCCACCCTCTCAACTTGCGGAGAAAGATGACCCGGGATAAGGGTTCGATATACAATGAGTCCGAGGAGGATCCTTCACACCGATTCTAGAGACTCCGGCGGTCGGCCCGAGAGCCGGCGTGAGACCTAGAGTGATGAATGGTGGCGGCGAGGGGCGGTTTGCGGGAACGCGAAGGGAAAGGAGGGGCGATTTGCGGAGATCCTCACACCAATCCGGCGATCGGGCCGAGTGCCGGAGTGAGTCCTATAGGAGAGATCGGTGGCGGTAGGTGAACGTGACCAGCAAAAGAGGCAAGAGGAAAACGGTAAGCGATGTCGCCGCGACCTTACACACACCGGTTCTAAGACACTCCGGCGGTCGGCCCGAGAGCTGGCGTGAGACCAAGAGGGAATAACGGTGGCAACGGCAAGGCGGGCAACTGAGGCGGCAAAGGGGGAGGTCCCACAGAGATCCTCGCACCGATCCGACGGTCGGCCCGAGTGCCGGCGTGAGCCCTAAAGGAAACCACGGTGGCGGCAGGAGAACGTGATCAGTTGATGAAGGCAGAGCGGCAAGGAGGCATCGGGCCGGTGAGACGGCCACAAACCGAAATAGACCTTCCGACAAGCTCATGAGGATAAAGGAAGCCTATCCTATGGAGTTCGAATCCGGAGACCCTGGCAGTACAAGCCAGCGATGTGATGTAAGACCAAGGAGGAAGATGGTGGCGGCGGGAAACGGGACCCGGCAACAACGAAAGCCGGCAAGACGGGGTAGTCGGGGTGCAAAGCCTTTACCGGTTGGTTACGGTTTCCGAAGCGCCAGCAAGGCGAGCATGAAGCAGTGTGCCGGGCTGGAAAGGCACACCCAAAGCTGAAGAAGGATCGTGCGAGTAACCATCAAGGGCCGAAATCAAAGCAGGACTAAAGGGGCGGCATGCACAACATGGGCGAAGGAAGAGAGACCGAATTGGTAACGGTGTTCGAGAAGGCCGGTCGAAGAAGAAGGTGCGTGCGGAGGACGTGGTGGATCGGATGGAGAGATGGGTCGGGACTGGCAAGGAGCCGGCGAGACGGTCGAGTGTTAGTAAGGCGAAAGACCCGGTTGATCACCGTCGCCGAAATCTCTCACCCTTTTTTCTTCCTTGGCACATACCAGTGGATGTGCGGTTTGGTGGTGGTGGATGTTGTGAAGATTTCCGGCTATAGTGTGAAATCGGGGTAGAATAGGGCAAGTCGGTGGTGTGCAACATGTGCACATGTATAGTAGGAAAATGGTGTATAGAATAAAGGGGGAGTATTGATCCCACATTGTAACGTTCCTCCCTCCTTGGGCTATAAAAGGAAGGGAGGGGTCTCTTGTATGGGGTTGCCCATTTTGAGACATAGGGGTATACGTTTTTGTCGAGGGTCTTTTGTTAAGAGTTTTCTAAGGTTAGTTACTTCCTATTCTTCTTCTTCTCCTCCTTTTTGAGAAGTCGGGCGTCGCGTCCATGGCGGCAAAGCTGTTAGGGTTAACTTCACTTCTTCTGAGCGTACCCGGCTCGAAGCCGGGGTTGTATTCTTTCCCTTGTAATATACATACTCGTAACTGTTTGTGCATATTGGTGTATTTGGTGGTGTCAGGAGCACAACCCCTTGTTTCCTATGCATAAGAGTCGGTGCCGCGCGCGCATGCTTTCTTTCCTCTCTCTCTCTCTCTCTCTCTCGTGTTCGGTTGCCTCCGGGACGTGTCCGGAGTCGGTTTCTCGCCATCCCTTCCTCTCTCATTCGAGACCCCTGGGGTTGTATTCTTTCCCTTGTAATATACATACTCGTAACTGTTTGTGCATATTGGTGTATTTGGTGGTGTCAGGAGCACAGCCCCTTGTTTCCTATGCATAAGAGTCGGTGCCGCGCGCGCATGCTTTCTTTCCTCTCTCTATCTCTCTCTCGTGTTCGGTTGCCTCCGGGACGTGTCCGGAGTCGGTTTCTCGCCATCCCTTCCTCTCTCATTCGAGACCCCCGTGGCCCCGCCCCTTCTATATGCACATGCGTAATAACGCGACAACGTTGACTATGCAACGTGGGAGCAAGCGGCAACCCGAGTGATGTATTGCTTGCGACATGTGTTCACCACCACATGCTCGGGTACATTCGAGAAGCCGAGACGCCGAAGGAAGCGTGGGAAAATCTACGAAAGATTTTTGCTGCCAACACTACCGCGAGAAAGCTTCAACACCGCCAAGAGTTGAACAACATCCAACAAAGGGATATGTTCATCACAAGCTACACCTTGAAGATCAAGGAGCTTTGCGACTCACTTTTCTCGATAAGCGTCAATGTCGACGAGGATGAGATGGTGCAAATATGCCTCAGCAGCCTTGCACCACGATTCGGCATGATGCGGACCGCCATACTAGCACAGGAGAATCCACCCTCCTTCTTCAATCTTCAATCTCTGTTGTTGTTTGAATAAAACCATGTTCGAACGAGGAGGAACGCCTCGGAAGGCCACATGCTCTACACGCATTCGGACGTATTTCCCAATGATTAATAATCCCAGTTCTCCGGAACTTACTATCGCGGGTAGAGACGCAATAAATATAGTTAAGATATAATCTACTCTAAAAAGAAGTTACGGAGTAGCTTTTTCGCCTCAATCTATCTCGGGGGAGAGGGCGAGTGGGTCCCCTCGCCCGCAACCCGATCGAGTCAAGCAGCTAATCAAGAAGCCGAATGACTTGCAGAGGTTACTATATACTAAGCCTGCGATGGAGTGTACAATAAAAGTGATAGGAAAATCTGCGGATATAGTTGAATGGTAAAATATCTCCTTGCCAAGGAGATGACGCGGGTTCGATTCCCGCTATCCGCCCATAAAATCACTCAGGAGCATGCTCCGTACGTGGAGGAAAGAGTGCATCAAAAGTTTAATTGCAAGAATCACTAAATGATTTTTTTTTTGCTTGCTCAGCAAAAAAAAAACCATTAAGTAATCGCTATTTTTGGGGTGACTCAGAAGAGTGCGGGAGGACACGACAGTGCAAGAAGAGGCCGATTCGGCCAAGGATGAGGTGGACCAGGCCCGACTTACGAAAACAACTCACAATTTCGGCATCAAGACGAAAGCCATTGAGGAACCTTCGGAAGAAGGGGGAGCTTCCATTCCGGTCCAAACCGACAAAGCTCAGTCGAATGCAGATATTGCGGAATAATCAATTACCACAAAGAAGAATGCCGTAAGAAGATACGCGAGTCGGTTTCCACTAGCCGACAACTCATCAAATACGCCATCAAATCCGACTATGACGATCACGGCGGAATGTTCGTGATGAGACATAGAGCGAATTTTATGTCGGCCTCTACTTCTACTAGTGCCTCCGGTCCGAAAGACGTATGGTTCGTCGAACCATATGATGTCACATCAAGAAAGGTTCCGAGAACTTCGACAGCCGGACCGACCCGGCTATGTCAAAACCAGACACGACACTACGCACCTGATTCGGAACATCGGCAAGGTTCCGTTCGGAGAAGAAGGTAAGCAAACTTATATTAAAAATGTCTTGCATGTACCAACTATCACGAAGAGTTTGGTTTGCTTCGGCCAAATTGTAGAGCAAGGAATGCAAGTACAATTTAATCAAGGCGGTTGCTTCATTGAAAAAGAGGGCCAACTCATTGCTCGCGGACGAAGAGAGGGCCAAATGTTCATTCTCGATCACACAAGATGAAATCGGCCATGTTCGCAAAGGGCATGAAAGCCAATTCCAACATAGAGTTATGGCACAAGCGGATTGGCCATATCAACCTCCAAAAACTCAAGGCAATGCAATCAAAAGGAGTCATGATTGGGCTCCTGACATTCACGGAGAAAGAGATTGAAGGCGTCTGCGCCGCTTACCAATTCGGCAAGCAACATCGGCACCCATTTTCAAAGGAGTGCAAGGTGAACAAAGCCGTGCTCGACGTAATTCATTCCGACGTATGGGGTCCGGCTCAGACGGCGACATTCGGTGGATGCCGATACTACGTGACCTTTATCGACGACTTCTCTAGGCACACTTGGATCTACCCGATTCGGACACTTCCAAAAATTCAAGAATGAAGTAGAGAAACCCACGGACTGACATGTACGCTTTCTTTGGTCAGATGGAAGCAAGGAACATTTCTTGGATGAGTTTAAGGCGTATCTACGGAAAGAAGGAATTTGGCGAGAGTTTTCGTGTCGACATACGCCACAACAAATCGGATTGGCCGAACAAAAGAATTGGCACATCCTCGAAGTAGCATGGGCCACGATGAACAAAAAGCACGTGCCGAAGTCATACTGGGCAGAAGCGGCTAACACGGCCGTATACCTCATGAATCGGTGTACAACATCTGGCGTGCATGACCTCACGCCGCACGAAAAGTTTTTCAGAAAGAAGCCGGATCTATCACACATCCGGATATTCAACTCCATTGCGTATGTGCACTTCCCCGACGAGAAGTGTCAAAAGCTCGACCCAAAGTAAGAGAAATGTATCCTCGTAGGATACTTACTGGAGCAAAAGGGGTACAAGTGCTACAATACCTCAAATCGAAAATCTCGAGTAAGTCGAGACGTCATTTTCGACGAGTCCACATCCTGGTTCCGCTTGACCCGGAATACGCTGAAATAGAGATAGAAGCCGAATATCGCCTTACGCGCATGTTCCAAGAAAGTCCGACCACGACCCAACTGAGTGAACCACAAGAGCCTTCAAGCGATCAAAGCACATCTTGACCGAGTCCGAAGCTAGAAAAAGGGAAGGCGAAAATGCCGGAGTCGGAAGACGATCACTTCGACGGCAACGAATCGACTCACTCCCTCGATAGTGAGTTCGAAGGCCTTGAGATCTGGACAAATGGAGCGGAGAAACCCATAGTATCCGCAAACAAGAAGCTCCGTCGATCCACCCGTGAAAAGAACCCCGTAAGCCGATTCGGCTATAACAATTACATGGCGTACCATTATGCCTTTATGATGAAGGTAGCAACAGTACGGGAGTCGGAAACCTTTTCCGAAGCTGCGAAGGACCCACGATGGATCGAAGCAATGAACGAGGAGATGCGTGCACTACGCAAGAACGAGACATGGGATCTCGTTCCCCACTCACCGCCCTAGAAGGCAATTGGTTGCAGATTGATCTACAAGGTGAAATATAATGCCGACAGCTCCGTCAACCACTATAAAGCTTGACTCGTACCGAAAGGATACGCACAAACACATGGATTTGACTATGAAGAAACCTTTGCCCCGGTGGCAAAGATGACAACGGTGCGGACCGTGATCGCACTTGCAATGGCAAAAGGGTGGCACCTCCACCAAATGGACGTCTGGAACGCCTTTCTTCAAGGTGAATTAGACGAGGAGGTGTACATGTTACAACCACCTAGCTTCAAATCACACATTCATCCAAAAGCCGTATGCCAACTCTAGAAGCCTCTCTACGGCCTTAAGCAAGCACCGCGTGCTTGACATTCGAAGATTACGCAATATCTTCATCAAATCGGATTTCGAATGTCGAAATCCGACAACTCCCTCTACGTACGACACGACTCTAGAAGCCTAATTGTCATCATCCTATACCTGGATGATCTGATCATTGGAGGTGAAATTCTAGTCGACATCAACATGGTCAAGTCCCTCCTCTCCGGAAAATTCGAGATGAAGGACATGAAGGAGCTCCATTACTTCCTTGGCATCGAAGTAATTCGGATTCTGACCGGCATTATGATATCTTAACGGCACTACATTCTCAACTTGTTATACAAGTTCCCGATGGTTGAGTGCAAATCAGTCGCTACACCTCTCGATCAAAACTTCAAACTAGATGCTGACTCCGGCACAGACGACTGCGAGCCGACCCAATATCGTCAACTTATCGGGAGCCTCATCTATCTCACGATCACTCGACCCGATCTTAGCTATCCAGTCGGAATCCTTAACCAATTCATGCAAAAACCACGTGGCATTCACTTAGATTGCACTAGGTGAGTATTACGATACGTGAGCGACACAATGGATTACAGCGTTCTCTATGCATCGACCACACCAATACGACTCGAAGGGTACACAAACTCGGACTGGGCAGGCTACAAACCTGATCGATGATCGACCTTCGGATTTGTCTTCTCGCTCGGTAGCGGAGCAATATCTTGGAGTAGTAAGAAGCAGCCTATTGTCGCACTTTCGAGTACGGAGGCCGACCGAATACAAGGGCACAGTTGTAGCTGCATGTGAAGTCGTATGGCCCAAGAGGATTTTGAAGGATCTGGGCATCCCCATCAAGGATCCGACTCCCATTTACTGCGACAACATGAGCAATATATATCTGGCTCGGAACCCAGTGTTCCACCCATGCACAAAGCATATTGAAGTGCACTATCACTTCATTAGAGAGCGCGTACAAGCCAGAGATGTCGACCTTCAATACATCAACACAAATCATTACCAAAGCCTTAGGAGCCGACAAACTTCGGCAATTCATGTCAGACCTCGGATTGACGATTCCTGACTTGCCAAGCTTGAGGGGGAGTACAAGCGAGAACTAGATATCGTCCGAACCGGGTACAAGCCGAAGCGGTCAATGGAGATCGTCCGAACTGGATACTAGTCGAAGCGGACACGAATCAAAAGGAACCAACACGAGTTGAGCTTGAGGGGGCGTGTTGAGAATCAAGCTCAACATAGTGCAACGTATGAACACACCTTTTGAGAATCCATGATTACTCAAAGGTCAAGAGTCACACCACTACGCTTTACACATTAACTATGTGTCATAGAATCATATTCTATGACACATAACTAATGAGTTAGATATTCCCCATGACTATGATTCTTCACATTCCCCAAGAGAGAGAGTGGTTGTTGTAAAGTTAATGAAGAGAGAGGGTGACTCTATATAAAGCACCCTCCTCATACTTCATACTATGCTGGTTGTGACTCCTGATTATGCTACATTTTTTAAATCTTATTCTACTTGTGAAATATACACCTTCTTCTCTAGTATTCCTTTTTCTATCTATTTTGTGTTCTCTCATCTCTCCTCTAATTCCTTTCACACATACACAGAACACATATCTCTTCTACTACACAAGAATCACCATCGATTCTTTACAATACACAAGAGAATACAGAAAACGATTACAATCTTCTCTAATACACACAAGGATAACCCGCTTAGGGTTCTTAGCAAGTTCACAGAACTTTGTTGCCGCTCTCTCACGCTCACACACTCTCTCTTATCTATCGCACTCTACAACAGAGGCTCACACAACTGTTCTATTCAACCTTCTTATTCTATATGATTGCCTTAAGTGTATTTATACTTGTACACTATATGGGCTATTTATAAATGTAGCCACTACTACTGTCATTCCTACTATAACAATAATAGTTATTTAACCGATGGCGTCAGGGCGTGGCTCGCCCAGAAGCGTACCGTTGCTCTGATAGAAGGTAACGTGAAAGTGAGGAAGGAATCGTTGGGATTTCAGACGGAAGAGACGAAAACAGTAGATATGTAGTGAACAAAGATCAATGAGATATGACAAGATAGGATGTAACATGATATTTGAGGGAATGTAAGAAATTTATAATTATTAGATGAAAGAGTTACAAAATAGTTGTGAGGGTCGTTGAACCTTTGCACTTTGTCTCACAAGGTAACCACTCTTCTCTTTGTTGATAGTAGATCACAATCTTCCCTGAATCTATCTTCCGATGAGAAAAATACTCAAACCTCGAGCCCTTTCGTTGTGAGTTGAACACCACAACTGCCAAGCTAGTTCTTCTCTTATCTTTAAAAATTGTATATAAAGAAGTTTCCTCCTTGTCTCCTTTCTTATGATATTTCTTACCATATAATTCTATTTTATTTGATTGATATCTTATACAATATAGTTCTTCGATTTCGATTCCTTGATATCTCTGTGACTATACTCCCTTCTCCTTTATAGGAATGGGATGGTTCTACATGTGGGCCATGTGGCACACATGTAGAGTGGCTCTTGCATGTGTGCTATATGCTGCACATGTAGTACATTACATTGTTTAGACTATAGAATGCTAGTTCAAATAAAACAACAATATTTTTATATGCATCATCAATGTTGACTAAATGGTAAGGTTTGAGGCTCATAAGGTGGAGGTTATCGGTTCAAGTCTTCTTTTGCTCATGTAATACAATATTTTTCTTTATTTGCCTCTACATATAATGTATAATATTATCATAGTGTTTTTGTTCATAAGATCCTTATGTATAAAACACTATCAAGATTCTTTTTATTTTAGTTATGTATTTATCTTATGGTAGACTTTTAATGTGAAGCTTTCCTACCTCACGACAATGGGATTCGACTAGTTGACTCTAGTGTCGACTATGCAGTCGGCCCGACTAGTCGGCCGTGTCTTCGACTTGGACTCTCCCACTATCAACTCCCCCAGTTGACTCTCCATGTCTTCGACTGTCGGCACTCGGCACGACCAGTCGGCTGCACCTATAGGAGGGACATATTCCTAACAAATTGCAACACTGACAGCTCCGTAAACCAATACAAAGCCCAACTGGTGGCCAAGGGCTACGTGCAGCAACACGACATTGATTAAGATGAGACATTTGCATTGGACACTAAGATGACAATCGTCATTGGTTGTAGCCACGGAAAAGGGGTGGCATCTACATCAGATGGGTGTAAAGAATGCGTTCTTGCAAGGCGACTTGAGGAACAAGTGTACATGGTACAACCTCCCGGATTTCTACCGTTGATTTGTTGTCAATCGGGAAGAACTTCCCCCTCGACTGAACCTTGCACTACGTAGGCATCACTGGCTGAATTGTTTGGAAATGATTTCCTCTTAGCTATTTTAGTCAAGATTGAGCTTATGATTTTGGAGTATTTTACTATAGTCGTCGATGCATTGCACAGAGTTGTGACGAAAGTTTCCCATGAATGGGGGAGACTACTCATTAGGAACACTGCTTCTAGTTCGTCTTCAATTGTTGTCCCCGGAGCCGAACTTTGGGAGCTTAGGCTTTCATACTCATTGAGGTGTGCTTGGACTGGGTCAGGTTCTTTCATCCGAAGGTTGTAGAGGCGTTGGATTAGGTATATCTTTGTTGCGGCAACCTTCTTTCCATAAGTGTCCGAGAGTATCTTCCATAGTTGTAAGGTAGTCGAACATGATTGCATTGTGAACTACACTGACTCCCACAAGTGCATCCGAATGTTGGCGCGGACAATTCTATCTAGTTTTGTCCACTCATTCGGGTTGTATCCTTTTGGAGCGTTTTCAATCTCGATTGGGTCAATCTGACCCTTAACTATAAGATAGTCTTGCATCTGCTCCTTCTAGAACTTGAAGTTCGATTCGTCGAACTTCCTTAGAATCATCTCAGATGAGCCGAATGTTGATACCATTCGGTGTCGGTTGACTAAGCTCTGTCCGGAGTGGACTACGAACAGTGGTGGGGTGCTGTCGACTGGCTCGCCCTATATCATTCTAGTCAGATTTGGACATGGGTCGAATCAGCTTCGATTGTTGATGGGTTGTGTGCGGAATCGGCTTCGATTGTTGATGGGTCGAATCGGCTGTAGTTGATTGACTTTAGCCAAATTAAACCTAAATTTGCCAATTTAATTGTCGATTGGATTTCAGATGGAATTTGGGTCCTAATCTTTCTCAGAGTGACTATGACAAGTGGAGGGACAGAGCAGATTAGTCTTCCCGAATATCATCTAGTCGAATTGAGTGCAGTTAATTGTCAGTCTAATTTCGATTGCCGATTTTATAGACTGATCACAGATTATGTACCTTTGTGCCGTTTTCCAAGGTGATCTAGGTTTGGGTGACTACAACGATGAGAGAGATGGAGCCAATTGATCCTCCCGAATGTCTTCTAGCTTAATGAAGCACGAATGTGGGTTGTTCCTAGGGCCTGATGGGACTGAATCAGCTTCGAGTGCTTACGATGAGCGTGGGTATCGCCGGATGGCCTTACCGATTGCCGTCCAGCATGATGAAGCATGATTTATGGTTGACTCGATGGAAATACCTCACTTCAAGCAGTTACAATCACAAAGGCGAAGTACAACTGACTAGCCTACTTCAGGAGTTATTTAGCTCAGTGAAGTGTTGATTTTCTAGGTATTGCTTCTCAGGAAGTAGAAGTTGTCGAATGGGAGATTTCAAACCAATTGGAATCTCAGAGTCTATTCTATCAAACAAAATCAGCCAGAAGACTTTTACGGGGTAACAAGGAGGAGTTGTTGATGAGGAAAAGAAGATGGCAACCAACAAAATAAAAAAACGTCAAGCTCTAATACCAAATGTTGGAAACGGTCGTCAAGATGCAGAACAAAACTAACACTTCTCTTATGAAGATCTTTGATTGATGATGAACAACATCATGATTGATGGATCCAGCTAAGGCCAAAACGATGGTAGAGTGGTAGACTCCGCGTTCATTGCAAGATGTGCAATGCTTTTTAGGCTTTGTCAATTTATACCGCAAGTTCATATAGGATTACTCAAAGCTTGTTCTGCCTCTCACACAACTTACCAGGAAGGGAAAATCGTTCGTTTGATCTGAAGAAGCGGACATTGCTTTTGAGATTCTTAAAAAGGAATTTACATCAGCTCCTATTTTAGCTCATGTTGATCCAGAAAAACCATTCATCATTGAAGCAGACGCGTCGAATTTCATCTTGGGTAGCATTCTATCTCAACAAGGCGATGATGAAAAGCTACATCCTGTGGCATTCCATTCACACAAGTTTGATGTCGTGGAAATCAACTATGAAATTCACAATAAAGAGCTATTAGCAATAGTGGACTCTTTTACTCAATGGAGGCATTTTCTAGAGGGGTCTTCTCATCAAGTCATCGTATTCAATGATCACAAAAACCTTGCCTACTTTCAGAATGCTCGTGTGTTAAATCGACGTCAAGATCAGTGGGCCCAATTCCTCACTCGTTTCGACTTCAAAATTACATATCGTCTGGGGAAGTAACAAGGGAAGGCAGATGCATTATCACGGCGTTCGTATCTAGCACTGCGTCCCGGCGAGCCAGCTTTCGATAACCAAAAGCAAGTAATCTTGGGACCGGCACGACTGCAAGCAACGCAGGTCTTCGGTATGCCCTTGGATTCCCACGTTATCGATACCATACGTGAGGACTTGAAGACAGATGTTTTCGCTCAAGCCATTCTAACACAAATTGATCCCTCTCGAGCATCTTGTTCACAGAACAACAACCAGGTATGGACTATTGACAATTCGAATGTCATGATGGATTACTATTCTTTAAGAAACTCTTGTATGTTCCCAATGGTACTTATCGCCTTCAAGAAGTCCAAAATTGTCATGGCACATACACACTTGGGCATTTTGGTAGTACTAAAACACTAGATTTAGTACAAGGATCCTTCTGGTAGCCCCATATGCGACAATTTGTCGAAGATTTTGTTCGGACTTGTGATACATGTTGGAGAGCAAAAATGCCAAGGCATAGTCCATACGGTTTATTAGAACCATTACCAATTCCAAGCAAGCCATGGCAATCCATTGCCCTAGATTTCATCACAGATCTTCCGGTCTCTAAGGGATTCGATGCGATCTTAACAGTCATAGATCGATATACGACGATGGCCCATTTCCTGCCATGTACTAAGGAAATCTCCAGTGAAGAAACCGATGAAATTGTCATGCGTGAAGTATGTCGGCATCATGGCCTTACCAATAGTATCATCAGCGATTGTGGACCCCAATTCGTCTCGAAGTTCTGGAAGCACCTCTTTAAAATGCTTAAGGTCACTTGTAACCTCTCCTCCGGCTACCACCCGCAAACAGACGGCCAAGCAGAAAAAACAAATCAAACGTTGGAGCAGTATCTTCAGTGCTTTTTAAGCTATCATCAAGATGACTCGGTGGATATTCTCCACTTCGCCGAATTTGCGTATAATAACTCTGTCCACTCATCGACAAAGGTGACACCATTTTATGCTTACAAGGGTTGTCACCCCCGGTTGTGTGTATTTGAAACCCTAGAGTTACCTACAAATCCTTCTGCAGAGGATCATTTGGAGCGGCTACGTAAGATACAAGCGGATTTATCTACTCATCTACAACAAGCTCAACAAACACACAAGGTTTGCGTGGATTGTCATCGACTTCCATCCAGTTTTGACATTGGAGATCAGGTGTGGCTACTATGACGACACATCAAGACTACTCACCCATGCGATGCGAGAAGTTGGATTACCGGCGATTAGGTCCTTTCCGTATTATCGGAAAAATTAATGATGTCACTTTTCGACTCGATCTACCTCCACAACTTTGGATACATTTGGTGTTTCATAGTTCTCTCCTCGAACCCTATCAAGACAGCACCATCACAGGTCGTATTAAACAACCTCCACCCCCGATCGAGCTTGACTATGGACCTGAGTACGAGGTTGCCGCCATCCTCAATTCCAAGATTGTTCGCAACAAGCTCTACAATTTAGTCGATTGGCTAGGATATAGTCCCATCAAGCGTACTTGGGAACCAATAGAGAATGTGACCAATGCTCGTGCTCTTCTTGAATACTTCCATCGTTTTAAAGGCAAGATAGTGTCATGATATAGCAAGACTCAAACCCATGACCTTATGTTACATGGGTCAAGCTCTTGACCATTAAACTATATGTTGTAATATGAAGGATATTATTTTCATTTAGGTTTTACTATAGAAAATTGAAGTATATTCCATATTTCTCTAGAACATTCTAGAAATTTCAGGAGTACTCCTGACAACACTATAAAAGGAGGCACAAGGCATTATTTCGAACCAAATCGGTTCAACGCCAGTCTTAAGCCTCCTAGCTACTATTGAATATTCCCTTAACATAATTGTAAAAGATTATGTGCGGAAGCGTCAAACAAACCGGCCTAGCCGGGTAGCAACAGAGAGAGAGATTATCGCACAAAGGGTACACAGGAGAGACAAAGAAAGAGCAGAACATAAAACTCTATTCAAAATAACTCTAAAACTATGTACATACAACATGCTCAACATCACTATTTATATAAGTCCTAAGAGGACTGACAAAGGTACTATGTACTTCAATGATCACACGAGCGTCTGACACTAACTACGAGACATTAACTACCTAGTAGTCTAGGCTGCTACTAGGCTTCTGGTTACTGTTGGATCCGGCTAACCGGCTCCCCAGCTCACTGGGTTGCTTGCTCACCGGCTCACCGATCTGGCTCATCCTTTCGGATGTTGATCCGGCTCAGGCTTATTCAGCCGATCCGGATCCGGTCGAGCTTGCTGCTCAACACTCCCCCTCAAGCTCAACTTGAGGTCGGATCGTAGTGCTACTCTCCATGGGAGCCGGTTCTTCCACCTGGCTCCTTTTGGCGTCACTCCGCCTCGCTCGCGTTCCTCGTCCAGTGCGCTCCCGGTTGCCGCGACCCTTCTGATTCTGCGCACCTGGACCTCCTCGGTCGGCTTGTCTGCTCAACAGGCCCAATTCAGCTCCCTCGCTGCTGTGACTTCGGCACTTGCCGATTCGCCGATTCCTTCGTGTTGGCGTCGACTTTCGCTGTCTTCTCGTCCTCTTGGCCTTGAATTGATCCGGTTCTTCTGAATCTGTCTGTTTAACTGAATCGGCTATCTCCGATTTGTTCCAGCTCTTGTCCGAATCGGTTGCTCCAGATTCGTCTTCTGGTTCCAGGCCCTTCACCACATCAGACCATGTCCGGGTCTTGGCCATCTTCTTTCGGTCGGCTTTGTCCTTCTTGACTCTATCGTCGTTGCCGCTTATTCTGACATGTTCGGATGTGTCAACTTCCTTTGTCGACTCGTCTCCTTCCTTCTTCTTGTCTCCCCCTTTGTCGGTTCTTCCCTCACCGGCACAATCGACAGTTTCTTTGCCTTTGCCTGTTCCGGTGTCTTTGCTCGTTCTCCCCCTCAAGTGTGGCACATCGAGATGCTGAACACCAAGCATTTCAGTGAAGTGATGCAACTTGTCTGATCCGAGTGGTTTGGTGAAGATGTCGGCAACTTGCCGATCCGT